>NC_139352.1:35682116-35842116 GCF_055883805.1 Amblyomma maculatum | reverse complement strand
GTGACGGATTTCCGTTAATCCAATTATAGAAATCCAGTGAAATATGATGCGTTCAACGCAACGCTCGTTGTGTTCGACGAGGGGCGTGCGATGTACCATGCGCCGCAGCAACGCTTATGGTTTTGCATTTCTCCAGTGCAGTGCTCTCGGAACGTTTACCAGGACGCTAAGCAGAAACGACGATGGCTGCGACAAAGCCCGAACAGCTATTGACATGGAATACGAGGCCATTAAAGGTACTGCGAAATCGAAGGCTTCGATGTCCTCTCCTCTCAGGATACCATATTGAAAACTCACTAACCATCTCAGAGTATTTAGGAATTATTTCGTATATTTCAGCGGATATACGCCGACGCACAAACCGATATATTATGCTGCATCGTGGTTGTCGCTTTCCAGGAGTATATTTTTCTAATTTGCACGAAAGCTAAAACTAAAACAAGATCTGAAGACTACTGGCTGCAATTTTTAAGTGAGAAGAGCAGCTGCACTACTAGGGCTGCTCTGGAGTGAATTCCTCCTTCAAATTGATGGAGTAAATTGCTCCTTGACTAGTGTGTATTGACTTAAATACAGAGAAATGAAAATCACTCGAGCGAGAGAGAGAGAGAGAAAAGTAACATTTATTTTGCACCCTTCAAAAATGTGGATAATATTTTCGACCAGATCAATAACTGGCTTTTGGCCAAAAAGCAATTCCACGGCCGCCAGCAGCTAATCTACTTAAAGAGAACAGCAGGAAGAACACAGCTCCTGCATACCGCAGTAAATTCACAGTGAAACCTTCCAACTAAGGGAATAAAATGGAAATATTTACTCAGTTTCTTTGCAGCGTTCAGCTACAGATAAACCTAGAGATGAAAATTGCTGAAGAGCTTACTTGCGAGATATAGTTCCTTGGCTGATAAAGTGCCGGTCAAGATTTCATTGCGACTGTGATGTGTTTGGAGGTTAACATCAAAGAAACAATGTATGTGAAAACAAAAGCTGGGCTTTCATTTTATTGAGTTAAATACTAGCAGTACGAATGGATACTGAAGGACATGACGGCGTCCATACAATGTTGAACTACTGAATAAAGCTAGGAACCGCAGGAACTTTGATTGGTTATTGGCGCGCCTGCAGTACATCGATATCGTTGCGGAATCCTGCGCAACGGCTTCCCCGCAATGGTCCCAGCCCCATCAGGGGCCTGATTGATTGATTTATAGGAAGGGAAAGGCACAGTAACTGTCTCACTTGTATTTGTGGACACCTCAAACGCTCCGTAAGGGAAGGGAGTAAGGTGGGAGTGGAAAGAAAGAAAGAAAGAAAGAAAGAAAGAAAGAAAGAAAGAAAGAAAGAAAGAAAGAAAGAAAGAAAGAAAGAAAGAAAGAAAGAAAGAAAGAAAGAAAGAAAGAAAGAAAGAAAGAAAGAAAGAAAGAAAGAGCCATAGTGGAGGGCTACGGAGATTAATTTCGACCACCTGGGGATCTTAACGTGTGCTGACATCGCACAGCACACGGACGCCTCCGTTTCGCCTCCATCGAAATGCAGCCGTCGAGGTCAGGTTCGAACCTGGATACTCCGGCTAGTAGTCGGGCGTCTTACCACTGCACCATCCCGGCGGGGCACGGAGTAATTTAAACTGATTTTTAAACTAATTTATTTATAGGAAGGGAAAGGCGCGGTAACTGTCTCACTTGTTTTCTGTGGACACCGCAACCGCGCCGTAAGGGAAGGGAGGAAGTTGGGAGTGAAAGTGGAAAGAGAGAAAGAGGAGCCGTAGTGGAGGGCTTCGGAGTAATTTCGACCACCTGGGGATCTTTAACGTGCGCTGACATCGCACAGCACACGGACGACTCTTCGTTTCGCCTCCATCGAAACGAAGAGGCGTCCGTGTGCTGTGCAAAAAAAAACTGATTTATTTATAGGAAGGGAAAGGCGAGGTAACTGTCTCACTTGTTTTTCTGTGGACACCGCAACCGCGCCGTAAGGAAAGGGAGGAAGATGGGAATGAAAGTGGAAAGAGAGAAAGAGGAGCCCTAGTGGAGGGCTACGGAGTAATTTCGACCACCTGGGGATCTTTAACGTGCGCTGATATCGCACAGCACACGACGCCTCTTCGTTTCGCCTAGCCGTGTGCTGTGCAACTGCGCAGCATCGGCAAACTGATTTTTTTAACTGATTTATTTATAGGAAGGGAAAGGCGCGGTAACTGTCTCACTTGTTTTCTGTGGACACCGCAACCGCGCCGTAAGGGAAGGGAGGAAGATGGGAGTGAAAGTGAAAAGAGAGAAAGAGGAGCCGTAGTGGAGGGCTACGGAGTAATTTCGACCACCTGGGGATCTTTAACGTGCGCTGACATCGCACAGCACCGTCGAGAAAGGGAGAAAGGGTGGACAGACCGCTGACGCCGCTGAGAGGAGGACAGAAGAGCGCCACGTAGATTAATGTCTGTGGCTGCAGTGCGCGGGCACATGTAGTTGCGCTGATCGCGCCGATTGCGGTGGTTGGAGTTTCAGTAGCTGCGAGTAGGAAGCGTTCCGATCGCTGTATGTTGCGACTGTCTCCCCTTTGTTGTTCGTCTCTGTGTCTACTGCTGTGCGCGTAGGTTGAGTGTCCTACTTATCGGTGGTTGTGGTAGTGTGGTGGTAGTGGTTATTTATTATGCGAAGCATATTAATAGAGCTAAGCCTCAGCTCCTCGAGCGCGGCGGTGTCGCCACCATTGACCTTTCATGACCTACCACGTGATGCGTGACGTTACGAGAGAGGAGAGACCAGGCTGCATCTCGCGCCGTCGAGTGCGGCGTCGCCACCAAGGAGAACCACGCGATGCGTGACGTCACGACAGAGGAGAGACCGGGCTGCATCTCGCGCCCGCGAGCGCGGCGTCCCTACCGAGGAGTACCACGTGATGCGTGACGTCAGAGCAGAGGAGAGATGGACCGCCGGCTCGCGCGGTCGAGCGCGGCGTCGCTACCAAGGAGTACCACGTGATGCTTGACGTCAGAGCAGAAGAGAGATAGGCAGCCGGCTCGCGCGGTCGAGCGCGGTGTCGCTACCAATGCGCTTCCCACTTCTACCGTTAGGTGCGCTGTAGTGAACACGTGATGCCGGAGCGGCGGTATATATAAGGGGGGTGCGTCTGCGACAGGATGGGGCTGGTACAGGTGGGTCACCGGCGCTTGCGGCGGGGGCTAGCCTGACGCCGAATTTTTATCTGTTCTAGGCCGTCATTGCACACGCCACCGATGGTGGTGGACGACGGCTGTTGTTGCGGCGCGCGTCTTTCTTTCCCTCTTGCTTTTCTTTCTTCTCTATATTCTCTTCCATCTGCACGAGGCAGTGGAGGTGGCTCAGCTACAGAGCCAGTTGCAGGCCCGTGCATTTTCTTTTCCTTCTTCCTACAGCCACAACAATAACTTCTGCTAGGCAGATAAAACTTCGGTGGCAGGCTAGCCCCCGCCGCAAGCGGCGGTGACCTACCTGCCCCAGCCCCATCAGGGGAGTACTAGTTGTAGGCCGTCATTGCACCCGCCACCACTTCGGTGGTGGACGACGGCTGTTGTTGCGGCGCGCGTCTTTCTTTCTCTCGTCCTTTTCTTTCTTCTCTATTTTCTCCTGTCTGCACGAGGCAGCGGAGGTATCTCAGCTACAGAGCCAGTAGCAGGCCCGTGCATTTTCTTTTCCTTCTTCCTACAGCCACAACAACTTCTGCTAGACACACACGGGGTTGAAATGCCTCCTGAAGACAGGGCTGCCCGTTGGAATGAGAAGCGAAAGCTGCGGCGTGCTACAGAGACCGATGAAGAGCGTGAAGAACGTCTAGCCAAGCGGCGTGCTCAATATGCGGCTCGGCGACAACGTTCTACAACTGAAGAACAAAGAGAGCTTTCTGCCCGGGGTTCGTCATGTTCGTTGTGTGTCGGTAACACAGTTATACTACCGTATTTTCGAGATGAACGAGTCGTGCTATTGCCGAGTTTAACCAAGGAAAACCGTGTATTTCTGAGTTTAACCAAGGAAAAACCGTGCATTTCCAAGCCTAGCCACCAATATGCTTCGCATCTGACTAGGCTTAACCTTAGCTAAGCCTCAGCATTTTTTTTTTGTATATACAAAAGGAAAGAAAAGATGTTTGCCAGCTCCGGTATCTGCTATCTGATATCTGAACCACCTGAACTGGGGCGGCGGAAATAAAGGGATAGCGATGAAAAGGTAAAGGAAATCAAAGAGGTGAGCGATAGGGAGAAAGAAAAGGGTAGGTAAAAATAAAAGAAATATATACACTATGGTACAGTATACAGTAGTTTGCTTGAGGCCTACCCGCAAATGTCTTAGGTCAATGAGCACTCGGCATATCGGGCGGGCCTCCGCAATAGCTCTGCGTCCAGGCGCAACTGTTCACAACGCACGCACTTGCACACTGTACAAAACGCTGACGGCTGTCGTGGGCGATAGGACGTTATTGTGCGAAATAGCACACGCGGATCGAAACATTATATTTGGTCATCATCGTTAACAGTGTCCCAATGGCTGGTACGGAGTGCAATGAACAGGTTTTATGATTTCCTCGAGCGGCGTTGTGTCACCATCAGTGAGGCGCTGTCCAGCATGCGGGTGTGCGGAGTCTGCGGTGTGGTTCCCAGCCGATCCCTGCTTCTGCCCTGCGGCCACGTCTTGTGCCAGTCATGCAAGTGCCCCACGGATGGCCGGGAATTTGCCGAGGAGAATGTTGTCTCGATAGACTTCAAGCAGTGCGACCTGGAGCAGCACCGCGTTTCTTGCGTCGCGGGTGATCGAGCGTGTAATTTTGCCGGTCGGTTGGGAGACCTGAACGATCATCTGATTACGTGCAGCAACGACAAGGTGAAGTGCGCCAAATGTCAAACGTCTTTGATTCTCAGCTCAGCCGTTCAACATTGCCGGCAGTGCGTCACCGGAACTGCTGCAAAACAGCCCATCAGTATACCACGGCTATCGTAAGTGCCGTTGAAAAGCTCGCTAGGATGAAGAAGGATTTGGAAACATACATGAGAGGGCTTCTTGCGAGACAGTTGACCAGGATGCCATTGTCAATACCGCTAACTCTTTAGTGGAACGCATTACGTGCCTAGAGCTTGATTTGATCCGGGATTGCAAGGCGGCGATTTTGACTTTTCTTCCCGCTATGAAGAGAACGGTGGCCACTGCCGGCCCCTACCGTGCTGTTTCTGTGCCTGGCGCTTTCATAAATACGTTCAAATTCGCAAAAATGTATGCCGGATATAAAAATTTTGAATGCAAACAAAAAAGAACAGGCTATTTACGGACACCCGAACGTTGGCTGGCTATACGTTTAAGCAGGAATGCTTGCTCCGGAAAGAAGAAAACGAGGCTGCGATGCCAACTTTCTTCCTGTTGCTTCGTGACGGTGAATGGGATGATTTCCTGGACTGGCCCTTCTCCAAGAATCATGCTCATAAGGGTACTCCCCAGCTGATGGGGCTCGGGCGGCGGGGGCTAGCCTGCCACAGAATTTTTATCTGTCGTTGGCCGTCATTGCACCCGCCACCGTTTCGGTGGTGGACGACGGCTGTGGTTACGGCGCACGTCTTTCTCTCCGTCATCCTTTTCTTTCTTCTCTTTTTTCTCTTCCGTCTGCAGGAGGCAGTGTAGGTGGCTCAGCTACAGAGCCAGTAGCAGGCCCGTGCATTTCCTTTTCTTTCTTCCTACAGCCCAGCCACAACAATTACAATCGTGCATCCCAGGGATGAACGAAAAGATTTCACTCTGTTGGTGAAAATGGAAGGTCACGGAATGGTGAAGCCGTTCATGGAACGCTGGTATTGCGACAGACACAAAGGCCTGGGAAGACAGAATTGCAAGGGTTCGTTGCCAATGGTGCCCTATACGTGAATGTGGAGTTGCAATAATGTGCGAAGCCTCCTGGTTGTTGTATTCGACTGCAAGGGAAAGTGTTGTGAAGCATATCTGGATTTTTGTTTTTGCATTGAAATGAATATTTCTCTTGGGGTTGGTGTTAGCGGACATGCCGAAGACAAGCTGTCAAATATTGGATCACATTTTATCAGCATTTTTTGCTTTAGTTATACTGTGTGCGCAACTCGTTGTGTAATTCTTAACGGAGAGAAGTATGAATAATACACATATTGTGATGACAATAAAATTGCAATACTTTATTTCAGGTGGTAATCACTTGTGGGATGATTGCGAATACATATACTCAATATCACGGGATGGGACACAATTTTTTTCAGGAGCTATAAGGCGGCCGCCTACAAAGGTTAGGCCTCATTCTCACAGCCGGTTTTTCTCTCCTCCGTCGGCTCCGTCGCGCCGGCGCTCGCCCGAGAAGGGGAGTTAATGGTGCCAGTACTCCCCGAAATCGGGTGGCCGGTGCCGTGGGGTTTAGCTCCAAGGCGCCGCCGGTCCGGCGAGCGGCGGACTCCGCCCCACGAAAGACGGACCAGTGAGCGCGCTCGCTGCTCTCACGTGACTACGTCACGGCTTGCGTGTCGCGACCAAGCGAGCGCCGGCGGAGCGGCCGCGCGGCCATCGCGGGCTCGCATGCAGACGGCGGTGCGCGAGCACAGAGAGAAAAAAAAAAAAAGAGGGGGTTGCCCTCCTGTACGGTGCCCCGCGAAGCGCGCTCTGACAAGAGACAACAAATGCTGTTCCTTTTTTTTTTTCATTTCTCAATGCACCGCGTGTCGCAGCTAAACATGACCTCCTGCAAAACTTTACGTTTCAGTTGTATATTTGAATGGGTTTATCAAAAGAAATCTTGTAAGTTCTGGCGACCCATTCCTTTATTGATGACAGTTATCTATATGTACCTATAGATTTCTTCGATTTCGCTGACTGCCATGAATAATATTATAAATATTATAGGAGTGCGCATTTATGCTGAGCTTGGATACTGCCTTGATATATATTCGTACCAATTTGTTGTTTCGTAGTACGCGCGGTGTTTGTACTGAGGCTGAGATAAGAAGGCGTTCCAACTCCGAACTGTTGCGAGAAGTCGCGACACTAAATGTGGAATATAAGAGACGGTGATTTTTTTTTTTTTATCAGGGGTGCTGAAGTAACAGTACTATTCTCAAGTAGTAGATTTGGAATTTCACTCCCTTCCATTCCGGAGCTACGCAAACGATACCTCGTTGCAAACAGTTAAGCGGGTAGTTTTTCTCGCGAACCTAAGCCGATCCAAACGCAGAACAAGTGCTTGGCAAACTTAAATCACATGTATGTATGTGATTAAGTATGTGGCTCATAATTTGAGCTAAGATCCATTATATAGACAAACCAGAAACAAAAACAAGTACGGCGTAGCAAACAAGGTTCGGGACAGTAAAGATTCGGACGGGCGGAAAATCTATTGGCTAGGCAGGCGAAGAAGTCAAAATGACTGCCGCACAGGTGAAGGAAAAGAAAGAGGTAATGGGTGAGGTGAGGAAAGGAGCAGAGGAGAAAACGAAACAAAGAAAAGAGAAAAAAAAAGCAAACAGTGGGTGAATGGCGCGGCAAGAGAACATCATGAATGGGAGGAGGTTTACGGAAAGAAATAAAGAAAAAAGCGTATCAATGGGGAAACAAAATTCAAGAAAAGGCCGAAGTCTACCCGCCAGACAGAGAACCCCTTTTATGAAAGTTGTGACGAAACTGCTTATCAAGAGTAATATAACTAGAATGTGCATTTACACTACGTTTTAGTACTCGCTGCTTATATTCGTACCCATTTGCTTCTGTGCTGTACGCGCGGCGCTTTGCAGTAAACTGTGGAGTTGCGTACAGCTACTGAAGCTAAGATGGCAATGCCTTTTAGCCCCAAAGCACAAGAGGCTAACAAAAAATGCCGATTTTATTTAATTTTGCAATATGCAGGACGGCACAGCTGACCTCGACTTCCGACAGATTTGCGTGAAATATTATTTCAGTCAGTGCCACTCTAACTTGATTTTTAATGCTTGTATCAAAACCATATTGCCATGCTGTCGCGAACAATTCTTTTATTGATAGAATAGTTCATTATGCTTTCTGTGATTGTGCTGATTGAGAAGAATAATTTCGCTGATTGTATGTATGTATGTGATTAAGTATGTGGCTCATAATTTGAGCTAAGATCCATTATATAGACAAACCAGAAACAAAAACAAGTACGGCGTAGCAAACAAGGTTCGGGACAGTAAAGATAATAAAGATAGTAAAGAAGAATAATTTCACTGATTGTGAAGAATAATGTTATTGGAGTAAGCATAATTTTATGCGGTTTAATACACGGTTGCTATAATTATAGTTCTTTAGTTTGGCGCAGTACGCGTGGTGTTTGTACCGTTACTAAAGCTGAGATGAAAACGCGTTCTAGCTCCAAACTGCTGTTAGAGCACGTGAGACAGCACGCTTTTTTTTTTTTTCGTACAGACGCGGAGCACACGACTTCCACCGCTGCAGGGAGGGCAGCCGCCCTCCGCATTCTTTTTTTTTTTTTTTTCAGGAGAAAAAAAACGCTCTGACGTAGAGTCGCGTGTGAGCGGCGAGGCCCCGCCCAAACAAGTTTGACGGCGTCCGGCGCCCCTTTCTGTTTGAACATCGCGCCGCCCCATCCGTCGTGCGGTGTCCCCCGCCGGTGCCGCCGCGACGGAGAGGAGCACCGGCTGTGTCCAAGACCTTCTCTGCGGCCACGACGCAGGAGAGCCGGCAAGGAGCCCCCCCCCCCCCCCCCCCAATCCCCCCCCCCCTGACTGAGCCCCTGCCCCGAGGTCCATGTCGATGTAAATAAAGTCTTCTCACTCACTCCAGTGACTCTAGTATACTACAGCCGGTCGCACACCCTTCGCAATTCGCAAGTGTGTATTTACGTTGGATGCTACAATAGGCGTAGGACGATCTTTTCTTCATCCGCATTTGGGCTGCGGATGTAAGACTCCCAGGTAATTTGATCAAGAGGATCAGTTCCTTTAGCTCCCGGAGAATCGGGGCATTGCCAGATTAGGTGATTTTGACTCAGAGGTACGTTGCAGAGATTGCAAGCCTCTGGGTCCCCTGTCAACTCATTATGCAGAGTAACATGAGGAAAGAAGCGATTGGCCTGAATTTTTCGCCAGGCCTTGCATTTTGAGGGTATTAGAGACCTATCTGGTGGTGGATAGATCCTTCTGTTTAGTCTGGGAGTCTCAGAGAGCTCCTTGTAGGTGATGAGGGGGTCTTTGTCTCCGGGTAACGGGGTCTCTATGGCCGCTCGGGTGTATATACATCTCAAGCGAGGCGATGGGCAGCCTCATTGCCTGGTAGACCCTCGTGAGCTGAAACACAGATGACTGAAATCTCCCGGTTTAGCGGGTGCTTTCTCAGTAGACTGGCCACCTGCTTGGAAAGTAGGCCTTTGCCGAAGTTCCTAACAGCCGCCTTATTATCTGATAGTTCTGGCTTTAGTGCCTGTACATGCTAGCGCTATCGCAGCCTCTTCAGCTATTAAAGCGTCACGCTTATTAATGGATCCAATTACTTTCTGGGAGTGGTTCCCATCAACCACTGCACTGCTATGACCGCGGCCCCTTCTAGCAAATCTTCAGAGTACCGCATTCGTTTCCCCGCGCCGCCGGCTGGCCTACTGGCTGATGCGCGTCACGTGACTTCGCGTCGCCATATCCCTTCCAAGCGCGTGTGCAGAATAAGAATACGTCTTGCGCGCGAGTTCCTCTTTTTCCGATTGTTTCTCGCAGTGTACACGTGAGAAATTTTGCTATGCCTCTGGTAGGGCACCAGGCCTGAGTCTGGAAGTGCGTTTTCTCCGTGCCTGAACGAAAAGAGTAATCTGCATCCGTGGTCAGCCTATCTCCACAGAACCGATCGGGAAACATTCGTGCCATCAAGGAACACCTTCTTGTGCGAAATAAGCTGGTTCATTGGTTTGAAATTTTGTTCGTTCACCCACGAAAGAAGCGCATGAAATACTCAACGTGCACATGGCTCGCCTAATGGCAACATGTGCGTTTACCTTCCAACGCCGTGTGCCGCACGTGCGCAGCAATATGTAGCGTCCATTTTACTTGCGGAATTTCGGAAAAGCAACCCTCACATTCAGTTAAACATCCAGCCAGCCGGCATAAGTTACATGTAAATTTAATTCTGAGAAATCACACACATTCTGCTCGTACATGCATGCATACGGGCGCGTCTTCGTGTGCGGATCGATGACCGCCCGCAGCTCTTCCTTTTTTTATTTTCATTGTTAATGCAAATGCACATAAAACTATGCACATATTTTAGTTATTTCTAGTAGTACGTTAAAGAAACCCAAATGTTGGAAATTTCCGGAGTTCTCCACTACGGTGTCTCATGTATGAGCCGCTTTGGGATTTAAATCCCATAAACTAAACCAATCAACCATAGTTGTGTGTTCACAGCTGGAAACTTTTGGCAAATGTGTGTCAACCAGAGTTGCCATCAATGTGCGATATCATTTTAATTTTTGACGGCAGTTAATGAGCGACGTTCTAGCAAATTGACGACACGAAGCGTATGGCGCTGAAAAAACGTTATGAGATAGGTACCATTACACATTGAAAAGTACGATATTCACAACCGCGCGGTGATATCAATAATATAGTAGGCCCTGATTTTGTATTTTTTTAGGGTGAAAATGGGCGCGACCAGCGCTTCAGTTGTCCTTCACCTAATAATGGCGCCGCAAAAAAAAAAAATTAAGTTCACGCAAAACAATATGCTTCAACAAAGCCTGCTTGGCGTTCTTGGCGCAGCGACGGCGATACTAAATTGTATGTTAGTTTGTTTACTCTGTCTCGGCAAACCCGCTGCTTCACTTTGTGTTGCTCATACAAAGCGATTCATCGTGTCAGACCGTAATAAACTCTGCACCTCGCCCTCCGTGTCTTTACCGCTTCTGGCACAGCGGCGCCAGCGGACGGCATTCTCAACAACTTAACAATATACGCACACATTCCTGCGATCTTCGCAGACATCCTATTTAACACTTGGTCACTTTGTAATGTTGTAACACCACTGCAGCTATAACTGTACTGCGCGTAGAACACGAGTTGATCCAAATGGCCGGGGATTTACAAGAGCAGACGCTCTGAAGTGTTCGCCGGTTCACCCACACAGTTCAACTTTTCCCATCGATTGCGGACTAAAGTGATAAAGTTAGTGACCACATAATCACCGGTGGTACTGTTCCGAACAAACATACCAAAATATTTCAGTTTTGCTATTTTCAAATCCTGTTAAAAGTCTGCGAAAACGGTCACTCACCGTTCAGACGGCGACTGGGTCCGGCAGTCTGGAAAGAAGATGGCGCCCGCGGACACCTTTGCGTAGAATCACTGGAAATTTTTAGAGTACCGCTACAGTGCCTAGAGTATATTCTAGGCACTATAGTACCGCAAATGTGTCCGCGGGAGCCATCTTCCTTCCAGACCGCCGGACCCAGTCGCCGTCTGAACAACGGTGAGGCCAATTTGTGAGACCAATTTGCTAGGACGTCGCTTATTAACTGCCGTCAAAAATTAAAATGATATTGCGCGCATTGATGGCACCTCTGGTTGGCACACATTTGCCAAACGTTTCCAGCTGCGAACACACAACTATGGTTGGTTGGTTTAGTTTATGGAGTTTAACATCCCAAAGCGGCTCATGCAATGAGACACCGTAGTGGAGAGCTCGGGAAATTTCCAACACCTGGGTTTCTTTAACGTACAACTAGAAATAAATAAATAATAAATCTGTGCACAGAGTTTTAAGTGCATTTGCATTAGCAATGAAAATAAAAAAAAAGGAAGAGCTGCGGGCGGTCACCGATCCGCACACGAAGACGCGCCCGTATGCATGCATGCACGAGCACAATGTGTGTGATTTCGCAGAACTGAATTTAGATGCATCTTATGCCGGCTGACTGGATGTTTAACTGAATGTGAGAGTAGCTTTTCTTAAATTCCGCAAGTAAAATGGACGCTATATATTGCTGCGCACGTGCGTCACACGGCGTTGGAAGGTAAACGCACATATGTTGCCATTAGGCGAACCATGTTCCCGTTGAATATTTCATGCGCTTCTTTCGCGGCTAAAATTTCAAACCTATCAACCAGCGTATTTCGCACAAGGCGTTCCTTGATGGTACGAATTTTTCCCGGTCGGTTCTGAAGAGATAGGCTCACCACGGATGCAGATCACTCTTTTCGTTCAGGCACGGAGAAAACGCACTTCCACAAACTCTATAGATGAAATAAATGTTTATTCTCTCTCTCTCTCTCTCCCTCTCTCTCTCTCCAGACTCAGGCCTGGTGCCGTACCAGAGGCACAGCAGCTAGAATTTCTCACGTGTACACGCACTGCAATTAAGAAACAATCGGAAAAAAGAGGAACTCCTGCTTAAGACACTTATTCCGCGCATGCGCTTGGAAGGGATATGGCGACGGGAAGTCACGTAACGCGCATCAGCCAGTAGGCGAGTCGGCGGCGCGGGGAAAACGAATGCTGTACTCTGAAAATTTTGATTCTAAAGCATGTGACCAGAGAGCGGCGCAGCGCGACCGATGTTCACACTTGCAAATACGACCTACTGCTCGCTTACCACATGTCTATCTTGACTGTTAACCACATAGAGTAAAGCTAACTTAGGTTCACTCAGCTGAGCCGGTGATTGGTTACCGGTTTGCGACCAGCAGTGACAAAGCGAGGAAACGTTCACAGTTCGTGACGCGTCTACAGAACTTCCTAGACAGATGAATGTAGCTGTCGGACACAAAGAAAGAGTATGCACGTCTCTTTGACCTGATTCTAAGGGAACAGTTCCTGTCTAACTGCGCCACTCCGCTACAATGGTTTTTGAAAGAAGGGCACATCCTTCACGAAAACAGTAGCAAGGGCAGAAAAGTATGTGGAGTCCCATGGCTGGTCGAACCTCGGAAAGCGAAGCACCCCGAAGAATAATGCAGAAAACGCCATCTCCAAGACTACCGAGAGAAAGGGAACGCTGCTTAAATCATTGGACGTGAAGAGCTACGATGAAAACATGTTTTATTTGTGCGCGTACAGGAACCAGCCCCGAAAATTCCGGCCCTTCACCTTCGACAGATAGGGATCGCCCAAGAAATATGCCACAAATGTGGCAAGCCAGCTCATCCAAGCCGGAGATGCTGGGCAAATGGGGCCTTAAAACAGAAGAAAATCGGGAGTCCTTTGCTGTATGCATTGAGAACGAATACCTAGAACTTAAGGATGAAGGGAAGACCCCGTCATCAATGCTGGTTTCACCAGTAATACGTGCGCAGTCGGGGAATGCTTACCTGTCGTGTCCGGCATAATTTGGGGTCCAACAGTTCGAATCCTGAGAGACGTCAAAATTCCTTTTTGCCAGTGGCTCTTGGTTAATCGAATACTGTTTTCGCCTTTGCTTAACCTTGCTCTGACTTAGTATTTTGCGCTATGTTTACTATGTAACCCTTGCCCATGGAATACTTGCTTTGCTGTCTGTATCGTACTTTTTATCACAGTGTTTTGTTCATTATCGGGTTTTCCCCTTGTCATTTACCGAGTCGTCTTTTATCACTATCGTGTCAATGCTTTTTATTTTTTTATTCTACTCTATTATTATGCAATGTAATTTCTAATTCCTCAATCACACACAGACACCCATGCTTCACGGGTTGACCGGCCTAACTTTGAAATGCGTTCTCGAACCTCATAGAGGAAGTGGGAGGCTTAGCGCGGAACAGACAAGGACAGGAGAGGCACACAGGACGAGCGCTGTATTACCAACTAGCCCAGAACTCTACTTTGCTCAAGTTCATAGAGGAATGATGGGCAACTATAAAGGGATCCCGCGCCTCTATTGACTGTAAAGGTAGGGGTTTATGACAGTCTCATGGTTTCAGGAGCAGTGGCTAGAGCTAAATCTAGCATGTTAAATCTAGCACATTACACTGGCTGATGGTACTTGAAACAAGTTGAAATCTAGAGTTAGATTTATGAATTCAGTTGCAGCATGACTAGATGAAGACAAATTAGACCAAACTACTTGAGAAAAATTAAAATCACCGATCAAGTAGATGATTCTAGGCGAACACTGGCTAACAGCGGCAGAAATACTAGAGCGCAGATTATGAAGGAAATAAATCCAACAACCAGGTGGACGGTAGCACACCCTGATAAGTAAATCCGAGGAGATAGTTTTGCAGATGGCCCATACTATTTCGACGTCAGAGTCGGAGGTGATAACGATGGATGGCAACCTTTTTTTAACAGCGAGAAGCACCCCACCCCTTCTTTTATCTTTATGGTCGTGTCTGTAGAGTTTGTAAGTATGGACGTCAGGAGATATTTCACTGCCACCGATATCGGCGTGCAACCATGTCTCGGTTAAAGCAACTACATAAGATTCGCTATCTTGAAGAAAGGAACAGAGCTGATCGCGTTTGGCATTAAGCTTGGAATGTTAGAAAAAAAAACGGACAGCAATGGAGCAGAGGAGTATGATGTGGTTCGAGGATGCTTTCGTCAGCTCGTTGCACTGCCCAGCTATGATGACACTAACGTGACCGAATCAGTGCCGCGATCATATACATACGTTTTTCTGTCAATTCGAAGTTTATCAAATGCCAGTTTATAAGACTTCGATTGCGATTTAGCAAACTTGGTCAGCTTTCTTCCAGAACAGTCAAAAGAACTGCAACCCACGATCGATGCGTCATGCGTGAGGCCAGCATCCCTCTGGCCTGTAACCGTTGAGTCTGAATAGCGGCGCTGTAAGGGAGATGGCCTTTTTTTTTTTGTCTGGGGGACGCCTGCTATTGAAAATGGTTTTGACAGTTGATTAACGTGACCACTGTATTTCGATGGCTGAAGGGAGACCACGAGTCAATAGCGCCAGTCGTCTCAATGACTCTGCTATAGGTTAATGCATAGGTCCCAGTGGGTCACAGACCGCTAACATTGCAGGTAGCTGATACAGCCTAAAAACATATATGAAGAGAGGCTTATCAGCGTAAAGTAAGTTTAGTTACATTCGCAGACAACTTCAGTTATTCTTCAAGAAGGTTCCACGCATGAACGAAGTGCCAATATTGGCTGTCCGATTGATTTAAACCTTTATAAGAAAATAGCTAATGCTAAGGCAGGAATACAGTGGACACCAAAGTGACACGTATTATAGCTATTGCAAGATAAACAGTAACAAGTAGTTCCTCGTAATGAACGGACAAATAAAGTATCAATTTAGCAGTGAACAATAGCATAGAGCTTGATCTCTACTTATTGAGCACAGTCAGTTGACTCCATTGCATTGCTTCCAAGCCCTTGAATTAGCACACTGGAAAAACACACGCACACGTCCACATGTACGCAGTACTAAATGGTGCAGCATAAGGCAGTTTGTGCCTGAGCACATTTGTCGGCATACTGCGGATTAGCCTTCCAGCACATGCAACACTGCGAGCCAAGAATGCAGGCACCAGAGCAAAAAAATATAAAATTTGGTCATTTAATGAACTTATCAGTCCATGCGTCTATTTTATAATGCACCAGCACCGTAAGCACAAGAAAGAAAAACTGGAGGATGCTTAAGCTTCGCCTTTAAGAGTTCAGTGCAATAGCGTTATTGAGCCCCGTTCGCATTGCCTTCTCACGTTCTTCCCTGAGCAGGAGAAGACATTGATGCACCATCGGCGCTCGCAAGAGACGACAACTCACACAAGTGCCCTGCACTAGTATTGGGCACCGCTTGCATCCATCTCATACTAGGGTAAGTGCCTCGATGCGCATGCCCCCTTCCGCCCTCGCATACACGTTCCACAATGTTCCAGAAGCACATCCGTCTATTTCGCGTGCTTACATACGACGGATGGTTGGATGACGGCGCCCCACACCACCTAGCCGCATCAGGTACTGCATTTTGTATAATCGGGCGGTGGCTCGTGCCATCTGTTGTGGCAACACCATAGGATCAAAGGAATTTTCAAGTGTGCGCCGCATCGCAGGTAAAGCAAACTGGAAAAGTTTTTT
Source organism: Amblyomma maculatum (assembly GCF_055883805.1). Lineage (NCBI taxonomy): Eukaryota > Metazoa > Arthropoda > Arachnida > Ixodida > Ixodidae > Amblyomma > Amblyomma maculatum. Next base: position 35,826,109 of record NC_139352.1, on the reverse strand, counting down.
GCTACTCGCTTAACTATTACTTTTGTAATTAGTTTCTTTCTAATGACGCACCTAAATATTAGCTGACAGTCATAAGGCAAAGTATACATTTGGCCCACACTTGTTCAGAGAGAAGCAATGCAATTCTGTGGCGGAGTGGTTGCGTGCTCGCCTCGCACTGCTAAGGAATCGTGTTGACTCCGCGGGTTTCCGCAAAACCTTTGTTTTTGTACTTTTTTCTGATTTTGCATTATATGTCAAACAAAATATTTTTTCGTAATTATTTCCCTCCAATCGCTTGTTGACATTTTTAAATTTACTTCCAAATTTTGTTACGTTCTATGCTTTTCTAGTTCATGTAACTTTAATTTGTAGTAAGCTCAGCCCAAGGTGCATCATAACTGCCACCGTTCTGCTGCCTTTGCTTCGACTAAAGAGGCCCCTAGAGCGTGTACACGGAGCTCTCAGCATGTCCCTGCCCCATGTGCTTCTCACTGTCACGTAATTAAATTGCATCGAATCACATTTTCGGAAGAAATATCATTAATAGCCCCCTGTGCAGCAAAAACCCTCGTTTCACTAAAATTGATGGCAGAACGTCAAGACAGCTAGTTTGGAGCAGTTTTGGAGCAATATTGCGTTTTGGAGCAGGATGGAGCAGGGAAAGCAGTTTGGAGCAGAATGGAGCAAATGGAGCAGCACTTCCACCTCTGATGAAGGTATTCGAGTACGCCCGCGCGGCAACTGCGTTGTGCCAGTGGAACCCACAAGTGCTGCTGGGCAAGCTGAACACCACCGATGAGGAATGGCACCCTACGTGCAATGTCTACACACCACTCCATTGTCGTGGGCGGCCACTGCCGCGGTATGGTGTTACTTAACACAGCCGTGCTCACCGACCCGCTTCCACAAACTTTATTCTTTATTTGGACAACAGACTTTGCTTGCCTCCCCCCCCCCCCCCCCCCCCCCCTGGAAAGGTGTTACAGTGTGGAAGACGAGGAAGGGCTGGGTGGGCGTGTGGATAGATGAGAGAAGAGAAGGACGGTGTGCCTGTGTCCTTAGTGCCATCCACCCCACATCGTTACAGTATGCATACAGTGCTTGTCAGTTCAATATGGTCTGAATTATTGTATGGCTACACTGAAGAAAAACAAAATATGAAGCAAATGAAAAAGCCACTATTAAATTGAAGAAAGGAAGCAGGATCTTCTTTTGAAATGATCATAAAACGGCTACCAACGACAAGCTCAGTTTTGTTTCTGGACAAAGTCCATCCGTTATGTCACATGTGTGGTTTAAATTTATGATTACACAGCACTCAGTGTCTTTGTCCTTCTTTACACTGTATCTAGTCATTCTTTGCTCACTGTCTGATTCGGTAATTGGTTTCTTTAATCAAGGCTATACAACTGCACCACAAAGCAAAATTACCAAAGACTATATGTTTTGAAATAGCGTATTTATTCCCACACATCAGTAACATAGCACTTGTTCGTAAACTGTTGCAGTACATGCAACATTATACTGCGCAGATATTTTTAGCAACAAGACATTCCAACAATTATGTTATCACATTCAAATGCAAATGCTTATGATCCTAGGTGCCACATTGCACTGACCCAGGTCGTCCTGCAACCACAACGTATGCAGGTCTTGTTCGCCCTTTCAATGTTAACAAAAAAAAGATGTGCGAAAGCATTGTTTGGCATGATTTTGCTTGGCTGTTTGACACTGAGTAACTGGCACAACAATGTCAGTGCATATAAAAGTCCCTAGATGGTGGAAATTATTCCATACCCCTCCACTATGGCACCTTTTTCTTTTTCACTTCCACCTTCTTCACTTCTCATTAGGTGCGGCTCAGGTGTCCAGCGAGAAATGTCATAGATACTGCTTTATTTCTTTCCTATAACCCAATTAGCAAGTTAAGCAGACAAATTACTAAACCAATTATAGCAGTTTGCATGCAAGATGCCGGCATACTGTGCGATGTCAATGCATGTTATAGAACCTTAGGTGGTCAAAACTTTCGCAGCCTTCTATTATGACATCACTCACAGCCTTAGTCACTTTGCGATGTTAAGTACTATTAACTAAACTAAATGTCTTTATTTGTTTTGCTTTAAGGAAAGAAGCATAGTATCTGCCTAAATCCTTGGTGGAAATGAACATACAAACCTTAGACGATTTTACTAGGCTCTGAACCTCAGGATTAGTGCCTTCACACTAAAAAAAATCTCTACTTGCACTCACAGACATAGCCAGGTTACTCTCTATTTAAATTGAATGTCCACACAGGCCATAAACAGAAATGAGCAGTTCAGAAGAATGTACCCAAGTAAAAAGTCTGAAAGATCTCCCCTTATTCATCATCATCATCATCATCAGCCTGATTATACCCACTGCAGGGCGAAGGCCTCTCCCATATTTCTCCATCTAACCCGGTATTTCTCCATCCCCTTATTAAGTGTAAGTATTTGCTGAAATAGAATTATCTGGGTGAATATCACAAAAATATAGCACCCAAATTGCAAAAGCCATTAAAATATAATAATTATTATATGAGAATGCAAGTCATAATACTGAACGTTAGAAAAAAATTTTAGAAGGTGAGGAAGTTGAAAACAGGCCCAAAAATTTTCTTCAGTTCATAGAAAATTTTTGATGCACTGAGTGCCTGCTCAGTTCGTTTTCATAAGGCCAACTAATCAGCCACATGATCACACAAAGTGCTTTCTCTGTAGAATCAACTCCTAATCACCATTATCATCATCACTCCATTATCTACATCTCCTGTAGGACAAAGTCTTCTCTCATATATCTAAAACAAAAACTCAGTCTTGTGCTAAAATTATTCCTGCAAACCTCCTAACCTCCTCTGCCGGCCTAATCTGTCTGCCCCTGATAAGCTTGCCTTCCCTTGACATTCAGTCTGTTACCGTTAATGACTGTCGCTTATCTTACCATCGCCTCACTGCACTGGAGCAGTGATTACAGCACTCAACTGCTGAATCGGAGAAAGCGGGATAAAATACTGGACGCTATTCCATACAGAGACAAAAAGCCAGGCACCCATGTGCAGTGCGATGTCAGTGCACGCTAAAGAACCCCAGGTGGTATGAAATTTCCGGAGCCCTCCACTACAGCATCTCACATAGCCTAAGTCACTTTGGGATGTTAAACTCCCCACACTAACCAAACAACTAAACTTATCCTGCTTCTAAATAGATGCTGTGTCCATTCTTCTTGGTTTCAGCTAGAATATCAGTAATTTTCCCTGGAGCATCCTGCACCTTAACCTGTCTCTTAATGCTACCTTTATCATTTTCCTTTCCAGAGCTTACTGAGCTGTTTTCGATTTAATTTCAAGCATTTCGTAGATCTCCAAGTTTCTGTCCCACAAAGAAGAGTAGTGAGAAGATAAAGCCCTTCTTCAACAAGCTTTGTAAAAGGGATTTTTTGAACAGAAGCCAACTGATTTCACTTCAAATGCACTACACTGAAACTGTTTATGCCAGAAGATGAACTGCATTTGAAAATTGCAAACTAATTTTTATATTGTTGGCACTCAAAATACTGCAACCACTGGTCAGCACTTTTTCTACTGAGGCTATGTACACAGCTACTGAGAAAATATTTACTTGCTATTTCCAGAGCTATTTCTTTTCACAAACAAGAAAACATTGCTGAAGTACCAAAGACTGATAACTTGATCCAATTCAGCCTACAGAAGTTATATTTCATATTAAACGCATATAGCTACAGCAAAAATAAGAACTGTAGCATTTTTTTTTTTTACACTACATTGCAATGAAATTTTGTTAGTTCAGAAAATTTGAACAAGGTGCGCCACGCCCGATGACCCATGAAAGTCTACGGCTTTGCTTGCTTTTTAATTCAGACATGGGCATTCTCCCTTCAGTAATCTGGATAAAGGATCACAATGAGGTATGACCTGAGCAGCTAGCTATCAGCCAAATAGTGCACACTGAACCTGAATTGCAAGAAACTATGGTCCTCGGATGCCTTTTGCACACTATGGCAGGCACAGCAACATTTTGGAACTTGACCATTTCCGAAGTATCGCTCAGTAAAACAGTTTTGGTTTCACTTTCCTCACCTTCAGTCCATCCCACAGCTGCGATCAGATGAGGGTGTCCACCAGTTTTAAATGCTGCTTTCTGTGGAACTGTTCTTTTTGTTCTGAGATAGCCTCACACTATTCCATTACCTACACACACCTCTGTTGCATGCACAAGATACAGCTTCTGAAACTGCACACTAGACATGGGCAGTTTCATCAGATTGCGAGTTTCACCACAATGATTCACCAAGTGAATTTTGTGGTGTAGCATCCTTGGAACTATGACAAGGCTGCTCTGTGAGGTGCCACCACTGCTACTGCATTACAGTGCGAAAAGAGCAACAGAGGCTTTTATGGTTTTAGAACACTTCTTCAACGTTCCCGACACCAAAATCATTTGACGAAATTGGGAAAAACTATTATTCTCACTTGGATTTCATCGCAAATATAGACAACCATCATAGTGATTTTCATTACATGAAATTACAATGGGGCAAATTATTTTTAGCAGCTTTTTCAGGCCCACATTCAATAGTAACTTCTCTTTAATTCGAACATTTCTTCTGGCCCCTTAAAGACTAAATTAAAGAGAGTTTACTGTAGTGGCAGAGGACACAGCAAAAGATCTAACAACAAAGAAGTAAGCCCTTTTACCAAAAATAGAAATAACAAATGAACCCGGTGAGTTTTCTCGAATGTGGCAGTGGTGCACGCTTGGTACAACAGTGTTGGGGCCTCTACACTGGCGCTCACAGATCTGGGTTGATAACCATGTTTCCCTTGGCACCCTTTGAGTGTATTATGTCATGGTGGGCAGCCTTGGCTTCACCAAGCGGATATGTTCGATCCATCACTGGGTCCAGCCAACCAGCTTCGAGCCCCTGGATGACAGCCTTGGCTGTGGCTTGCCACTCTTCCTGCAGAAGTATTTCGTTACAGAGGCAAATGAAGGGACATTACGGTACGCATACGACGCATAGCAAAATTGGCATGCCAGGAAAGGTTAATGGCTATGCGCTCCTTTTACAAGCTGCTTTCAACACTGGACCAATCACGATGGCCCCCTCTCACCCCCTCTGTGTCACCACTGATGACAAGAGTGCAAAAACACAATCATCTAGCGTTCACCATCCTGGTTAGTCTCGATTGCCCTTACCTTTTGTAGTGCTGAAAACACCTTGTGAAACACCACAAAAACATCCTGAGCATTGCTCCATGACTGGAATGAATTCTATCAGTAAGTACATTCAAGGCAGCATAAAGACCAATACCTGAAATTCAGGATGCATTGATTAGGCCAATTTTCTTTTTGATTTGAGTTTGAACTTCCCATGCAAGATTTCAAGGAATAAACTGACTTTCAGCAGTCTTTCTTCCATTTGCAAGTGTGCATGCTTTTATGAATGCAAAATATCAATGCATATCTGCATAATCAGGCATAGAGATGCACTGCTTTGGTATTCTTGGTAATGCGCTGCCTTACAGCGACAAGCTATTAAAAGTCTACATGTCATCAATATTTTTCTGTCTAATATCAGCAGGCACTGCATGCCACAAAAGTGCCCCATATTCACAATGCCGGCATGGTGCCAAAGAACGGCCCCGCAAAGTCCGTAGAGGATTCGAGAAACTGTAGAGAAAACACACATTTATATGAGGAGAGTGCGTAGTATTGCATGCACTGAGCATCACTGTCTCCCTCGTTGCTCGGAAATGGCATCATACAACCAGTGTGGAAGCCACAAGCACATTCCAAAGCACATTTTCTCAGCACAAGACCAATAACGATGTCCGTCTCAGCGGAAGGGAGAGAGGACGTTTGTGCTGTGAACGTGGTCTGTGCGTGCCTGCCCAAACGCGGTGCAACGCACAGACCCGGCATGCCTTATAAATGAAAGTTGCATGGCATCGGCAATCAGTTTGCAATGCAGTTAATCTTCACCAAAGCGATTCTGCCCAGCTCCCAGGACAAGCCCGCTGTCTGACTAGCCACAGAACTGCGAGAGAGAGCATCACCCTTCAGGACAGCCACATCGTGACACTGAAGTTACCCGACCGTCAGAGTGCCCTGTGAACAATTAGGTTTGTTTCTTCCTCTACAGTATGTTGCTGTTAGGCCTCTCTGTATTAGAACCCGTTTAGAATTGTATACCTGAATTGCTTTTTGTGGACACTGTGTTTGTGCTGTAATTATTCGTGTGAATTTTCTCGACACAGTCTCTTGTTGCACAGTTTGTTTTCTACGAGGGATACCCAAAAGAAACCGAACTAATTTTTTGGTGGGCAGCGCTTTTCTAGTACCGTGTTTTGCCTTTAGGAACGCATAAAGTGAACATTCCAGATTCAGTCAGCCGAGTGGCCTTGCTAAAGGTCAGACGTACTAGCTTCGGCAGAGTTTATAGTGACAACTGTTTTCTGTGAGTGTCGTTTTTGCAATGGTTGATTTTCGTGAACAGCGTGCAGCGATGAAATTGTGCTTTCTGCTTGGAAAAAATAGAACAGAAACTCTTGAAATGTTAAAAACGGCGTACAAGGATGATGCTATGGGGAAAACTCAAGTGTTTGAGTGGTTCTCTCGTTTAAAAATTGATGAAATGTCATTTGATGACCAACCTCATTCTGGTCGTCCTTCCACGACCCGAACAAATGGAAATATTGAAAAAATTCATGCAGTCATCAGTATTTGACCAAAAATGGTATGACTCCTGTTCCTCACCCCCCATACTCACCAGACCTTTCCCTGTGCGACTTTTTTTGCTTCCCAGAATGAAAAAAATACATGAAAGAAAACCGTTTTGCTGATGTTGCGGAGGCAAAGAAAAAAAAAATTGACAGTGGCTTAGATCAGGTTAAGCCAGGTAAATTGCATTAGCAATGGCCGCATGGCTACGCTTGTGTGTTTGCTTGTGGCGTAGCTTATGTTGTTCGATAGTTTGGCTCAGAGTAACACATGACACACAAGGTTACGACTATTCTTCCGGCGATTCTTCAGCGCACTGTCATTGCGGCGTTCCTCCGCAATCATGCGTTCATCAGTAGCTGACGAAGTGGAAGCACTCTGAGAGTTAGAACGCAGTCGCCGAGCTTCATCTTGCTTGGTTTGGCTTGTGGGGTTTAACGTCCCAAAGCGACTCAGGCTATGAGAGACATCGTAGTGGAAGACTCCGGAAATTTCGGCCACCTGGGGTTCTTTAACGTGCACTGACATCGCACAGCACACGGGTGCCTTGCTTTTCGCCTCCATCGAAAAGTGGCCACCAAGGCCGGGATTCGATCCCACGTCTTTGGGAGCAGTATTCAAGTGCCATAACCACTGTACCACCCCGGTGGACAACGCTTAGCACGACATTCTTCACGTTCTTCTACTGTCGCTTGTGCGCGTTGTCACTTCCTTGTCGCAGCTTGTCGTCGACAACTCTCTTTAGCAGTCAGCATAGCAAACATATATTATGTTGAGGCATGCAAAAAGAAAGAAAAATAAAGAGCCTCTGCCCGTGCCACAAAGTATAACGGGCTTAGCAAACAGTCATGGCAAGGCCGAAGCAACGGCGATCCATCTGTTTGGCGCGGCAGCAGCGCTGCTGCAGCGCACAGGGCTTTAGCGCGGCGAGCCGGTGGTGCCACCATCTGCTGGAGCTCGGCTGAAGTGGTTGCTCGGCTGTTCAAGGTGGCGTGGCATCCGCTGAAGATACGCAACGGCTCAAAACCTGGCGCAGTATTGCTATCACAATAACACAATGCAGGAGCTATCAAGCATCACAAAAGATGAATTTAAATAATTTTTTGAAAAGTGGAATGATAGATTAGACAAGTTTATTAGTGCAAATGAAGAGTACTTTGAAGGAGATTGAAGGTTTGGGCTTAAAATGTGAATAAATAGGTTAAAAAAAAAATAAGTCCGGTTTCTTTTGGGTACCGCCTCGTATGTTATCTTAGACTCAGACCCATTCTCTAGCTCGCAACCAGCAAAAGCTGACCGCCAAATGACCCCCCCTTTTGTCACTCGGTAGCACGTTTTATGCTGTCTGCCACGCGGGTGTTTACAGATCGTAACATTAAATAAAGAAAATTTTTTATAGCCCAAGGCGCATGAAGGAGTGTGTAATCCATAACCTGACATCTGGGCCAGGCATGCCTAGTTAAGTTTGCCCAGGGGTGCAGATATTGTCTTCCCATCGACCACAGTGAGGTCACTGAGGGCGACAGATGCTAGCTGCATTGAGGTAAACTTTCCTACCAATGACGTATGCACCAAACTCCCTCACAAGAGCTCATCCTCGCCCGAAAAACACCTTCTCCCTCTCTATGGAAGGTGAGAAGGGGCACCCCTGAACAGATTTGGAAATTAAAAACCGCAGCAGACACAGGACAGAGGGATTTGCCTCCCCCTGTCTGCTGCAATTTTCAATTTCCAAATATATCACCAACTGGCCTGCATATCTACCCCCCTGAATACATACACCTGTACAAAACAAAAGTTCACAGTCCCTGGCTTTGAGCTGATGCATGGCTCCCATTACCAGTAAATGCTTCCTTGAGTACACATAAAAATGGCTGCACTGGGAAGCCTGATGAGAGTGGTTATTATTCCTTCGTTGATTGTGAAACGACAACAGAGGTGTCATTGTCATACACCTTGTAATATGGCTTTCTTAGAAAGCTGATTTTACAAAAAGAGTTGTTACTGGAATAAAACTCCTGAGTGGTAGTGTACCTGAATCCCATCGCAGCAGCTGTTGTAGAAATCCTCAACCCAAAGCAAGTAAAGCCAAGAAGGAGCACCGCAAAAGGGGCACAACGGAAAAGCATTAATTGCTCCTGTGTGCCGGCTCCTCTTGTGGATCCTTGTTTGCTCGCATGCTCTCTGCTTCACATAATCGCCAGTCTCTTAATCCGTGCCGCCGTTATCGCACTTGTGCTGATGAGCAAAAGTCGTAAGCTATTGCGCTTGTGTGAAAGACCACCCGACACAGATATGCAGCCATGCTACAATCAAGGTAAACGAACATGCCTGTGCAGCTTAGGGGTAGTGTATATGACTTAAGATGCAAGGGTCCCAGATCCCATCTCAAAAGAGCTGCCCAAATTGACAGCTCCTGCCGACTCTACCGTGTCATGTGGTCTAGTAACGTCCCACACACCACCCGCCGACCCATCAGTTGCCAGTCACATTACTTGCCAGCCTCGTACAGCCAGTCTCTTTCTATCTTGCTGCTGAATTCTTTTGGATTTTTAAGCTCCTTGGTAACCTGTGGCATTTGGTTCTCATTAAATCCTCATTTTTGTATAAAAATTATTTGTTTTTTTTTTCACCATAACGAGACATCTACTTCGTTTGTGCCATGTTACTGTGTTAAAATGTAATTTCGTTGAAATGTTTTGTGCTAGTTTGGATGTTTTTCAAACTGCTATCAATTTGTTATTCCTATCGGTGCCAATTGCTGATGTACAGTATTGTAAACAGCTGCAGTCATGAAGTGGTCTCCTGGGCCTCAGTCAGGCTGCCTGAGCAGCTTTTACCCCAGCAGACCATCCAGACTTTCTGAAACTTTAATAATTATCTATCGTTAACACTTTTCAAAGTGCCACACTAGTAATCTGTTACATGTTTTACAACGCATCTGCCTGACTCACACTTACATTTTTCAGTTCACAGATCTACTGCACAATACGAGTTTTATCAAATTTTGTGCCACTCCTACTTTGAGTGAAGGCTAAATAGCTGTTTTTTTTTTCTGCTTTGCGGACATATTTATGCAGCTGTACTTAAAGACACAAATTAAAGTGCGGGATAGAGAGTTAAGGAATGAGAAAACTATAAAGACCGTAAAATCCTTAGTAAAGCATTTACAGTATGAATCGATAAATGCTTTTCACCCCTACTTTGAGTGAAGGCTAAATAGCTTATCTTTTTTCTTCTTTCCGGACATAATTATGCAGCTGTGCTGAAAGATACAAATTAAAGTGCGGGATAGAGAGCTAAGGAATGAGAAAATAACTATAAAGACTGTAAAATCCTTAGTAAAGTATTTATGGTATGAATCGATAAATGCTTTTCACCCATGGTTGAACATGACCACCACACTTCACACCTTGTAAGAGAACCTTCTGTAGTCAGTACAAGAATAATCACGAGTGTAATTTGCTAGAATGATAAAAGTGAACAGGAGGCAACTAACGGGAGTGGAAGAGAAAAGTGCAGTTCCGACGATGGACGTCTCCTTTCCCATCATGTGTCGGGGGTCGATCGCAATGGATCCGCGACTGCCCACAACCTGCACAGCGAGAAAACACCACGCAAATCAGAATCTCACTCCCAGCACCGCGTCTCTACCCAAATGCATAGAAAATAAATACTATAAGGCAAAACGAAGGCGTCAGCACCAACAAAATTTATTGACCCCGACACGTCCAGTTCCAGGTTGCCATGGTGTACATTCGTGTAATGCAAGTGGTGCAGTTCATAGTAATAACTGTGAGCCTTTACACAAATACCTCTTATAAGAGTTTTATTGCTGCAAAAGCAACACTATGCCAGCTGCTTCACCTCTTCAGCTTAATCGCACCTCCACCGCGGTGCCAACTCCACGAATGACCTTGAGCCAAGAAGAAACTGCTGGTGATAACAATAACTCGGTAGTTGCCACTCTGGTAGAGACGAATGACAACAGCGAGTTGCCCGCACCGAGAGCTTTAGCTCTACATCCGGTTCAGCAGCGTTGGACCCCTCTCATTTTGTTTGATGCAGGATGAAGAAAACTAAACAAAGTAGTCGGGCTGCCAAATTTGAAGCCTTCTGATCATCCTTAACAGACCCCCCTGCCATAGTAACTAAAGAAGGATGACAGGACACTAAAAGCAATGGTAAGCAAGCAAAGGGAATGGCATAATCATCTTAAAGCAGTGCGAAACACAGGACAAAAGAACAGGAGACGACACAAGCGCTTTCTAACAACAGAATTTTTATTCATAGAAAGGTGTAGTTATATAGGAACAACCCACATAAAATCAAGACGAGACACGTGAAACCACTGCGATGCCCTTTAAAAACAGTGCGCGCGCGCAAAGTGAGGATCGAACACGTCAACACAACTAACAAAACTATCAACCTCCCACATGACAAACACCCGCTAACGCCTCGTCGTCAAATATTCACCAAGAGCGTGAATCTCTTTTTCTTCAAGATTAACGGAAGGTGTAGCTACGCACGCGTCAAACTCTTTATTTATCAGAAACGCCTCGACCAGCTCTCTGCATATCCAATCAGGGCGACTGAACAAGATATTGGTCCTGTCCAAATGGGTGCAACAATATTTACACACCCGGCAATGAGTGGCAAGGTTGGATGACACAGCTCCTTTTACTGATCTGCGGTGTTCAAACAAGCGCTCATTAATACATCGGCCTGTGAATCCAGCTTCCTCCGTACTGCACTACAGGTGTGCGTAGCTACACCTTCCGTTAATCTTGAAGAAAAAGAGATTCACGCTCTCAGTGAATATTTGACGACGAGGTGTTAGCGGGTGTTTGTCATGTGGGAGGTTGATAGTTTCGTTAGTTGTGCTGACGTGTTCAATTCTCACTCTGCGCACGCGCACTGTTTTTAAAGGGCATCGCGGTGGTTTCACGTGTCTGGTCTTGATTTTATCTGGGATGTTCCTATATAACTACACCTTTCTATGAATAAAAATTCAGTTGTTAGAAAGCGCTTGTGTCATCTCCTATTCTTTTGTCCTGTGTTTCGCGCTGCTTTAAGATGAATCCATTCCAACTCGCCCAGTTTTCTATACTCGTGAATGGCATAAGACAGACCGAATGCGCCGCTATTCTGCACGAAGGCTGCACAAATGCTGGCACTAAGAGGGTGCCTAGGAACACAAGAAGGCTACAGATGTTTACGCTTCTGCCCGTGAACCGTCTGACTTCTGAGTAAATTGAGACTTAACCCTCACCGTCGATGTAAGTTACCCTAGTTGGAAACAGGTGCAGAAGCAGCCATGCAGTCTTTCTTATGTAAACGATTTCACGACAGGGTGTAGGACGCTGCCATATTGGATGCTGGACTGTTAGCACAGGAAAGAGCCCAGTAAAACTAGTTTCTCCGATGATCGTGAAAAAGTCTATACTTGTATCATTTCATGTTAATAAGAATAGGAAGATAACTCCATCCAGTAAACATTTAAGAAATTTCAAGCTATCATTTTATTCTGCTATAGATAGTAGATGCCCATTAAGATGAACTTGTTTATGACAAATGCTTGGATAAAATGAACAAGGGGACACCCTTAGCTGGGTTTGGATAGAATGTGATGAAAAAAATCTGCTTGAGATGAACTGTTGCATCTGTCTTTTCATTAAGATTAACTTTCGTAGTGACTGTAAACCACAGTTACCCCACATGATGACAGTCAGACGGTCTTCGCAAGACACTGTTAAGGAAGAAGAAATCAAGGGCACATCCTTGCACAAGAAAGCGCACAAAAAAAAAAACAAACAGCAACACTCATGCCCCAAATAAACTTTCGCACAGACAGATCAGAAACACATTACTTTTATTGAATGCCTTCAAAGGCTCCATCTTTGGATGCACTATCAAAAAGTTTGCTAATTTCTGGCAACGGCAAAGCTGAGACACCCTCTTCGCACTCACAATCACTGCTCTGAGCCCTAGGAAGCCAGCTTTATGGAAGCTCGCTCAAGTCGGTCGCTCACGCTCAGTATATGCAGAAAGTGGAAAAGACACATGCGGTAGCCGACAAACAAAGTTACAAATGGCGACTAGAAGAATGAGCACGAATCAGCTTCTCCAGGCAGTGTGGGTATGCGAGAAGTGCGGATGTCACCATCTGTCAGCATTTCATATGCTGATTGGGATAAAAATGTTTGAATTATCGAATGGCCTCGAAGTAACTGACAAGAACCATTATTATGGCAAATTTACCGCGTTTACTTGCATAACTGCGCCCTCGAATAATGAACCCACCCTCCACTCTTGCCACTGAAAATTTGAAAAAAACAAAAAACTTTCCTTAGCGCTTTCCACCGTTCCACCATGCATTTCTTGGTAGCGTGTCAAGATGCTGTACAGCGATAACTTCACAATGTGCTTACGTCTTCACGCTAGCTCTATTGGGATAAAGGAAGAAAGGGGAGGGGGACGGGGGCAACATGGCAGAGTGCCAGTGCTCATACGATTGTGCAGGCCTCGTTTTCACTTTATCATGTCGTGTTTGGTGTGGGCACCGTCCACTGCCACACAATAATTAGAACGCATGATAGTGCAAACGCATCTTTTGAAGTGAATGGTGCTTAAAGCCGGCGTCATGACTGCGACTGACCACGTGCTTTCATTGATGGCTTATGGGTAGAAGAATAGACAACTGTCGCAAAAAGAAAAAAAAATGAGAAAGAAGTTTTCCCCATGTAATTACTCAGATTTTTTTATTAGGAAGCCCGTAGCACTCACAGTCTTTCACAGCCTTTCATGGACGTCGGTTGGGACCGCGCCGACAGAAATACTTATCCGTATTTCCGAATTAACAACGATCAAATTAATGAGTATTTAGTTGCATGCTTCGGAGGTTGTGCGGAAGAGCAGGCAGCCGCGGCTGCCAACCCTTCCTTTCGGTGCTGCCCAACGTTCTTAGGTAGAGACAGTTGGAAAACTGTGCGGTGCGAAGTGGCACAAAACGATTGCCGGTCCGGCGTGAGTTGGTCAGAAAGCAACCGCAGAGCCCCTCTTCCCCGCTGCGGTAGATGGGCGAGGCCATTGAGCTAATACACAGGCGGAAATTCAAAAATACTACTAACCCTCTTCTTTCAGCAATGAAACAAAAAATAAAACTGCGCCTGCGTTTTTTAAACACATCTTTGTACGCATAAAATGCCACCATGTTTGCAGACATATCTCAGGCAGGCAGGTAGCAGACGACACGCTTGAACTGCATCAGCAAAATCTTTGCTTCAGACTATACTTCAGACTCGTCAGTAGAAGTGGTGGCTTTCATATACGTACAAAATTAAGTTTAAAAATCCAAACGCAATTTTATTTCCTGTTGCATTGCTGAAAGAAGAGGGTTAGTATTATTTTAAAATTTCTGCCTGTGTATTAGCTCAATGGCCCCACCCATCTACTGCGGCGGGAGAGAGGGGCGCTGCGGTCACTTTGCGATCAACTCGCGTCAGACCGGCGATGTTTGGGTTCACTTCGCAGCGTGGCGCACCAGCACAGTTTTCCAACTGTCTATATCTAAGAGCGTTGGCGCTGCCGCACCGATGAGATGATGGTGCCATTTCAAATTAACGAGCTTTCACTGTAGTTGTTATCAAACAGTTCATCCGTATGCACCTAAGGAACTGCAAAAGAAGCCACCACATTTCTCCTCATGAAGTCATGTTTCCGCGGAAACGGGAGCCTCGTATAGTGACTTGCTTTGATGCTTCGCCCCGTTGCACCTAGGTACTGCAGAAAAGCACCTATGGCGGGTGAACGCTGCAGATCAGTTTTTCATGTTGCGAGCGCTCGTTAGCATATGTCAGGTTGATCGCAAAAAGTATCATACAACCGCAGTTTGTTGAAATTTCGAACCTATTAGTCAGGAAATCGTGTGATCTGGGAATATATTAATCGTGTGATCTGGGAATTATTAAGAAAAATTATGCAACTTTATGGGAGATGTTTTTCTGTTTGCAATTTTGAAGTAATGAAACAGGAAATCTTAGTATGAACCAGGAACGCATCAACAAGGTTCTACTGCATATTCCCGTCATGCAGGCACTTTCCATTATGAGCTAGTCGATCGAAATCAAGCATTGCGTGGATCTGATGTTGCTACACAGCGAATTCAATCGTGACTACCCAAGATCCTGCCCTACCGCCTCTACCACAGTTAAGCTGTGATTACCAGCCTCGTTCCCAGGCATTAACCATACATACCAACTAAAAGTAAGCATTACTCGAAAGATTTACTGCCAACACCATACAATTTTGAAACAAAAGTTCAGTTACAATCGTTATTATCACAATCCGAAGTGCCCATGCGACAGTGGTATTACCAATGCCTGGGGCTACTCAGATTGCGGTCACTGTTGCCAGTTCACAACAAAGTTCACCTAGGAACGTTACGCAAAATGAAAAATTAGAAAAGGAATGCATATAAGATGCAACGTGGTATAGCATGCAATAGCAAAAGTTTTGTAAACAAGTTCGCATGTTATACACCGAAAATACAGTATGTGAAAAAGCACCCAACATAAATATCTACAAGGCCCTGCTTTAACATTTGAATGTGCCAGCACAGCCTAAGGATAATGCATCTCAAAGGTCCAATGTCCCTCTTGCCCACCCATCTCAAAAAGGAGGCCCAGGTTGGCAGCTCCTGCCATGTCATGCAATTTGGTTTCGTTTCGTTTATGGGGTTTAATGTCCCAAAGTGACTCAGGCTATGAGAGACGCTGTAGTGAAGGGCTCCAGAAATTTTGATCACCTGGGGTTCTTTAATGTGCACTGGCATATTGCACAGTACACGGGCACCTAGCTTTTCGCCCTCCATCTTTCCTCACAATGCCAACGATATCAACAATGCTGAGAATGGTGGACTTTCTGCAGAACGAGGCATTTAATGCTATTGTGTCGATAATGGATGCCTTGCCCACACGGTGCGTTCAGACTGAAGTCCAGAATGCTGAGTCCTGGCCGTAATGACAAAGCAGGCACCCCAACATTCCAGCTCTCCCCTCAGGCCAGGTAATGGCTGTTCACTTTTCTGCATTATTGCACAAATGCACATACTGTTACAGTGTGTAGCCGAGATGCCGAGAGATGGCAAGGCTGTTTGGGCGCTGTGTCGAACGATGACAATGCTGAAGTTGGAGCTGGTGTGTTGGTGCGTGCACTGGTCCTCCGGTGGAATTCCTGACTTTGGAGTGTGACTCTTGCCGCTCGGGAATGGCCCGTAACAGTATGCCACATACTTGAAGTTGGATGCCATTCAGTTAAATGAACAATGGTTGAAAGCAGTCTGATCAGCCAGGCTGTTTTCATATCACTCTGGCTCCGAGTATTGTTGAAGGTTCCAAGGTTATGAGATACGCGTACCATTTACTATAGATGTAAGCCCTAAAAATAGAAACTGTCTGGAGGGCCTGCAGTTATAGAAGCGGGTACAAATCATGCGCAATTAAAACAGAGAGTTATCGCATTGAAAATTTTTTTTCCTCCCACTACAAGCCACAGTCTTGGCATAGCTGTGCAAAGTTGAAAGACTAGAGTAGATATGTCTCCCAACCCATCCACAGCAATTGGATTGCAGACATACACACACACATTGCGGTTCCGAGGTTTTCTAGGCAAGCATGCAGCCATCAAGTTGCCCGCACAGTCTCCGTCAGTTCACCAAGGATTCACAACAGACACGGTGGACATTCGGTACAGAGGACAGGCCACACTTACAACAACAACACCATTCTGGCCCAGGAGGGTGAGGTCGTGGTCGAGGTTGACGTTGGCCAGCATTTCTACGATGACATTCAGGTCATGCCCCTCAGTCCACTCCTGTTGGACGTAAAGGGACGCCACATTATTATCCCATTAAGACAGAACAGCAGTAACAGCACTCTAGTAGTAGGCCTTAGAGTCTCTAACGTGAAGAAATAAAAATAAATTTTCTATTTTTTTTCATCACGTTTACAAGACTGTAGTACAAGCACAAGTTTGTGAAAACTAAACTGATTACCAATTTTTTGCTTGCTAATTTGCATGTCTACCTTACAGGCCTTCAGGGAAGCACTATTAAAAGCCAACAACTTCATAGTGGTAACTGCAAAAAGCTTGCCCTTGTAAGTAATATTACCGCTTACAATATGTATCGCCACACACATAAAGGTAATTTTAAAATATATACTTTCATTCATATAAAAAGACAAATGTGCAAACATAGCTATGATAATAGTACAAGGAAAATCTATAACTTGAGGTTATGATTAATACCAAGCATACTTTGTTTCTTTAATCACAAAACCTGTTTGCTTATTTTTGAAAATGCAAGCGATCAAGCATTTCACAACAAGAACATAGATCAAACTAAATAACCTGCGGCAGTGCATATATCATGTTGCTGACCTAAATGTGGTGGTCCATAACATGCATATAATGCACAAACATTGGGAAGGCTACAGTCTTCTCCCTCACTGTTCTAAAATATTTGGAATATCCTTTTTACTATTTTCCACCAGTTTTCTTTTATTTTGTTCACTTAGTTAAACAGGCATGTATAGGCAGCTAATTTCAGCTGCATCCTTTATTTTGTAATGATGTGTTGGCAATCAGGAAACACGAATGGTCCAACATTGTTCTAAGGTGGCTGTCCACCATCATCACCGGCCTCAAGCACAATGTACATCTTGCATTCAACATAGCGCTGCTGCCATGCAGAAAAGTTGGTGTTTACTGCGTCGTATTGGTCATCGTGCGGTGCAGTCAGCCCACCTGACTGAAGGCTTGCGGCAGCTCTTGCATAGTAAATAAATAAAAAAAATTATGTTCCCAGATTGCCAAATTATTTTATTACGTCAAATGCTTCAGTAATGTGTTTGAAACAGAAAAAATTTCACAAAAACAATTTACGGCAGATAATTATATTTTATTAGTCATTACCTGTCCCCTCGTGTAATACTCCATATCTAACGCCTTTGAGGAGCAGTCAGAAATAAAAAAAGAATTCTTGAAAGTCCAGATAGTGCGAGGTGGCTTATAACTGCCGTGCAAAAGATGCATCATTGCTTCTAGATGCATTCAAACTATATGAGACCACTATCCGTGTGGTAGCATTCGAAGCATGGCACTGGGCACAGGGCCTTCTCGCACTACCTGCACCAGACCCTTGTTTCCTTGGAGATGTTTTTCCCATTACAGTCTCGCTTCAAGTAACAAACTACATAGCAGCATGTCGGTTCTATCGTTTTCCCTTTTGGCAGGATGTGCGACGGAAAGCAGCGTTCACAGAACCGCTTCATATCCAGGAGACGTCCTTGCCGCCCTTTCTTAGTACCGTTGTCATCGTAGGAAGCGAGATGCAGACATTCCGCCATCTAGTGTTCAAAATCACATTCAGGAAAAACGCAAATGATGGGACCCATGCTGCCATCTATGTTTTATGCGGTAAAGTATCGTTTGACGAGCTGGGCTCACCAAAAGCCCTTTGAAACATTGTGGAAGAGCCATGACGGTCTCAGCTCACCATAAGCAAAAAAGTGCCGATCGCTTGTAACGAGCTGAGCTCGTCATAAGCCCTTAAGGGGTTAAGGCGGCACAGAAATCAACTGTACCCAATTTACTGCTGCATTTAGAGCATACCAGTGGCACCTCCTGCATTACACCTCCTGCGAATGACGACAACTTTTCCCTAAACGCCGCCAGCTGCAGCTTTGACATGTTCTTAAATTACAATGGCACTTGCAACGCAAGCAGCACGAACTTCGACTGGCTCCGAGTCTCGGCATGCATCCTGTGTCCGGAAATCAATTATGATTTCAAAGCCACTATTCTCCTGTCAGAACCAAAAATAAAATAGTGTGAGAAAAAAAACTCATAGAAACCAATAACAAATTGTTTACCAGTCACAACTCGCTTCAAAGTGATGATCCCTACATACGGTCTTCCGCACAATTCAAAAAAAAAAAAAAAGAAGCACGCAAACGAAAACCTGGTGCCTTGGCTCCTTTGAACAGGCACCACAGCCAATTGCACTGCTCGGCTACGTCTGGCACTGTTTGTGTTTGACACCAAATCAAGAATTCACACTGAAAAAAAAAAACACATTTTTTAATGGATAATTTTTTTTTACTGATACTTAATTTAAAAATTATGGTGACACTTAAGCTCCACCTTTAGGTGTATCATGCGACAGCGTAGGTTCCCAGCCCACATATAAAACCATACTTTAACCGAGCCATATGAAAGTACATGCGTGGCCCACAGGAGTAACGTAAATGCAAGGTTCTGGTTCCGATACCACCCTCCCTTGTGAAAGGAAGTGCCTGAGTTGGCAGCTCCAGCCAAATGTTAAAGCCAAGCAACCCTACGTCCAGTTAATGCTCGGCCATATCGGCTGCTAGCCACCACGTGGCAGCACCACACTTGTGATTTTTCCCTCGCAATGCCAACACTGGTGAACAGCTGCTGACGCTGGATTTTCAGTGAACGGGGCCTTTAGTGTAGTCGCATTAAAACTAAAGAGGAACGTGCGGTCTCTATTCAGAAGTGGGTGGGGAAAAACAACTGCTGGCATGGCAACAGTACTTGCATTCTGTCTTCCAGCCTTTTCCGTGGTAACAAAGGCAGTTTATTTAGTGAAAGAAGTCAGCCACATTAGAATGTAGTATTTTACCAATACTGGTCAACCAGAATTTGTGTTCCTGAAAGACGTCTAGTGCCTAGTTCTTAGTGCAGTAGAAATGTGAAACCTGCATAGGTACGACATTTGCACCGCGTCCACTGTGCTAATGAAGGAGGACCCACCGTGATCTTTTGCAGGTAGCCCTGCTGCCGGTGGCTGGCCGCAAAGTCGGCGCCCAAGCTCTGCACCAGCTCTAGACCATAAGGAGTGCCTGCCGTGCCGGCCACCTTGGCACCAACCAGGTGCTTGGCAATTTGGATGCACGCGGTGCCCACCCCGCCACTTGCACCGTGCACCAGGACGCGGTGGGAGGCCTGCGTCTTGGCCCTGAAACCGCCGCCCATTGCGTTACTCATGGGGAAAGAGTCTTGTCTTTACTCCATTGCTACTGTATTGCATCTGTACATATTTTGTATTTGTATTGTATTTGTATGTATTGCTACTGTATGCATTGGTACTGTATTGCATAGCTGGCGCTGTAAAACGAGAGTGTAATGCTCAATGACAATGCTAGTCTAGCTTTCATTTAACGGTACCGCAGTATGGACACTGTTTACACCAATATATTCACCAGCTACTCTTGCGAAAAGCTCCAAAAACCACATTAATAATTACATAATTAGTTAAAAATTTGAAAATAACAAGTCTTTGTGTCAATTTCTAACCTAGTTCAAAGCCGTGAGAGTCCACAGCGCAAAAATTCAGTAACTGAGACATTTAAACCTGATGCAACTGAAAAGAATCAGATGCTACAGGAAGAGTGCAGTGTATTATAAACAAATTATCCAAATGACGAATCACAATAGAGGATGTCCGTGGAAATGAATATGCTGCCAGCAATGGCTCTCCTCTATACCATTCTTGTTTGTTTTGTTGACAGTAGTGTCATTTGCTTGAGGGGGGGGGGGGGGAATAATAAGAATTTGTAATACGAAACAAATATTTTTGCTATTTCGTACTCTAAAAAGCAATATTTGAAATTTCTAAATCTTCAAAAATTATTGAATGCATCGAAATTTTCGAATTCACCGCAGATTCTCCGCGCTGTGTACTTCACCGTAATGCTCGACCGCGTGGGCTGTGCAGCAAAGCATATTCAAAATGCGATGGGGCTGTTTTGTGAAGGGGGACCTTCTGTTTAATGAACGAGGTCTTCCAGACAATGTGCGCAGAGCGAGGCACTTGAAGACATTCATCGTAGAGGTGTTAATGAGAGGAAAACAGTTTATGGGAGTCTTTTCGTGCCCAAAAAAACGTTTTGTTGGGCTAGTTGTTGGCACCTTTCTTCTGTCCATGTGTGTTTTCGCGCCTTGAACTTACGATGAATTTTGTGCCGAGAGCTACATTGGCCACAGCCGCGCCATTTCGCCGTACTTGTCCATGCATGTCCGAAGAGTGAAGAAGGAAGAAGAAGAAGTTGTGGGAGGCGGTAGTTGGCAGCTGACATGGCCGAGCACTAACTGAACGTAGGGTTTCCTGATATTACGTTTAGCAGGGGCTGCCAAGTCGGGCCTCTCCTTTCGTATGGGAAGGTGATATTAGAATCAGCCTGCAAAAACTTTTGCATTCACGTTATCCTTAGGCCACGAAGACACATTCATATGGCTCAGTTAAAGCAGGGCATTATATGTAGGCTGGTAGCTTACGCTATTGTGTCATTGCGAAGGTGGGAGCGAAAGCAGAGAGAAAGAGGTGTCATAGTGGAGGGCTTCAGACCACAGTGCGATAGAGGCTTTCGCCTCATCGCGCTTTAGTGGTCAAAAGTGCCCCCTGTGGCATAAATAAAGCTGAAACCATAGAGTAAACTACTGTGTGCAAAAGCCAAGTCTTTGCTTTCAAGCCGAAACTAAGCACAGGCATGCAGATAGCTCTTGTGTAATGCCGGGTTTAACCACAAGCTAAACCATAGATTTTTTTATCATGCCAATTTGATAACTCAAGCTTTCAGTTAGTTCGGACATTTTTGTCTGGTTCCTTGAAGGCCCTATTAATGAGATTTTACTGTATTCAGCTCTACCTGATTTCATGCAGGCCCGTCCTGTACAAAAAAAAAAAAATTGGCGTACGCAATCTGGTATAAAATTTACACTGCATTTTTCAGAAGGGTGTAAACTTTGGCGCAATTTTAGTTTAACTTTATTTGCAAATACCACATGAATTTTGACATAAACAACACAAACAGTGCTTGCTATTTCTAAATTTTTATTCTTTCTTCACTGATCAGATGTTTGATATTAAAAGGCATTTTTTTTTTCTCAAACTCGCATTCGATTCATTTCAGTATCACACATACCCCTACTCTTACTGTCACCAGCTTAGTTTTAAAAACTGAATGCAAGAAGAACATGCGCTATGATTGGCAGTGAAAATCACTGTTCCAGGGCACTTTCGATCAATTTATTTCTTGGCTTATTTATCGATTTATTTACTGATTATTCATCTCCAACACTGCTAGTTTACTCATGTAACCGCAGCGAGGAGCAACCGACACAATGCAAAATAAAATGAGACCAGCAGTAAACATTTCCTAGACGGATAGCCTGGCCTGGAAACGTTGACAAAGAAGGCAGGTTAAATATAGTAATGCAATGGCAACGTGTACATTGGTGACGAGAATTGTGAATTCAAAATGCAGCCAATATGATCAAAAAATTACCGGAGAATGTTTCAGTAACACGGTTTAAGTACTGATCCCTAGTATTCTTGCAATACCAGACTGCTAGCTAATCACTGAGCAAGCACTATCTCTGATGTGAACCAAGGTAGCACTCGAATGGTCCAGACAGTTCCATTCACTGCTAGTGAGAAGGAACAGTTAACATCTGGATGTGTCGGCATAAAATACATGTGGTCAACTTGCGTGGACGAAGTTTTATACCTAAATGACTGAAACTACGAGTAAAGACCCTCATTTGAAAAGACAAAAACCCCCCTTCCATATCAACTAAAAGACCACCCGACATAGGTATAAATCACCACTTTAACCAAGATGTACAAATGTGCCAACACTGTATATTGGCAGGTTGGATGCCCATCTCACCGTCCCATCTCAAAGGAGAAACTTGAGTTGACAGCGGCTGCCAATTCAGCCAAGTCACATGGTCTCGTGACGTCCTACAACCTGACAGCCGGTCAGTGCATGGCCATGCCCCCCTTGCCAGAGCCATGCCCCTATTTTGTTTTCTTGCATTCCAACAGCGGACTTTCTGGATAACAGGATGCTACCAGGTTAAAATATGGAGCACGTTTAGCTACATTACGAGTTAAAAGTGTGACAGCTTTAACGCTTGAAATCTGCTCGGCCTGCTTCGTGTCTTCAGCCACTGCAGCTCACCGCACGTGCAGGGTGTGTGCAGCCGCCAATGCTCTATCTTCAACGACGTGCTTCTGAGGTCTCCATCTCTTACTGCAAGCACTTTCCATTACAGAGTTGCAAGCGGCGTCGATTCTGGCCTAATTCCAATTTGGTATGAAGAGCTGTCTATAGCACAACTGCGAACTGAAACCGAGTCTACCACCGCTCTTACCCATGTTACATGATCAGAGCATCATGCAACTCGATTATGTCCCATGGTCATGTGAGTTCATACACCCCATTGAACAATCAGTGCTCGACCATGTCACGTGCATCACACATCTCGGCCAATGGCAGGAATTTAAGTGATGCCGGACACGGCATTTTCCCCCCCGAAGAGCCTTCTAATGTGGTCGCAATAAAACAAAGAGCCACACAAAAAAAAACCTCTTGTGGGGAAGTTCCATCTACACACAAATGCACCAAGCACAGTTAGAAGCCTTGATCTCCACCTCCCAGCAATAAATAGTTAACAGGGACATTGTAAGCAAATCGAAGCTGGCCTATACCGCCAAAATCTTTGAAAAAAAAAAAATTAACAGAGCAAAATATGGTACATAGAAGAAAGAAAAGCAAAATGTGCTCTGCCTGTGTCTTACATAGACGCAGGACCCATGTTTTTCTCTTTCTTCTGGGTCCCCTATTTTGTGCTGTTATTTTTTGTGGGATGATGTGGCCCGGCTAATTGCTCCCTACATCAGCAGATTACTGCGCTCCAAAAGGCAAAGTGGCTCCTTTCTTTGCAAGCAGAGCTGAATAAACGTAGAAAAAGAAGTTCAGTAAAAACCTGCGTATAGTATGGGCTTCCAATAATACGAAGTGTAATTTCGGAATAGTAAAAAACAGAAAAAAGACTTTTTATCCGCACAAAATGCGAGTGAAGAAGGATTAGAAAAAGTATTTCTTTGCACTAGATTTCACGATTCCTCTGCGATACATAAGCGCTCTGCGCTTTCGCTTCAAACGCCACCCCGCGCCAGGCATCAAGTACAGTGCCACAGACTTTCCTGTGCCGGTGCTGGTTCGTTCCCTTTCTCGTGCTGACATGCTTGACCCGAAAATTTCATGCACTGTGAGAAGTGAAGCAAGCATTCGCCCCGGCAATCACAGAAGACACACAGCCCCCAGACGTGGGACGGCAGCGCACGAGCCGCCGGTTAGCGTGCGCCGCGCTCTAGCACCACGCACAAGTATATGTGGCAAGTACGACCCTGAAGTATTTTCAGATTTGGTGTTTTCGCGATCGTCGCCTTGATAGAGACATCTTTCCGTAGAAACGCTTCTTCAGTGCCTCTAAACATGTTTATTATTCCGCATTTCTCGAAAGTAATGCTGATTCGAGGGAATGCCATCAAGCAGCGAATTTATGCTGAAATTTGTTCGGATCAGTATATAATATGAAGCAGAAATCTGACATGACAAGATTGAAACAAGAAACCTCTAACTATATATGCGGGTTTTTACTGTACTCGGTACAAGTATTTCCACCACCTGGTGTTTTCGTAAGCAAACTCCACTGAAGCCAAAAGCAATTTTTGTATGCATATCTAGAAGGCTAGGCTCGGCTGCTATTTACCTCCGAACACTCATTACAGCAATCTTTTCAGTCCTGATACCAAACAACTTTAGATCAAATAGCAGAAAAAAGATTTTTTCACCATTGATTCCAGTTGCATCCCCAATACTGTCCCTTTTTCTGCCAAACAAACATCACCACTGCCATAAAGAACCACACAAAAAATATTTACCAGGAACAACACTTGCAAGTAGTTGTCACCCGTGTCAGTGCAGAAAGGAAGGTGTCTTACTTGAGGACGATTGCTCTGTAGGCCGTGAAGTAGGGGATGCCGAGAGCCGCGCCCTTCTCAAAGGACACCTTCTCTGGCAGACGCCACACATCAGTGTCATCCAGCAGGCTGTACTGTGCGTATGATCCATGTACATTGTTCCGGTTCCGGTTGGAGAAGAACACGCGATCACCATGCTGCA
Source organism: Amblyomma maculatum (assembly GCF_055883805.1). Lineage (NCBI taxonomy): Eukaryota > Metazoa > Arthropoda > Arachnida > Ixodida > Ixodidae > Amblyomma > Amblyomma maculatum. The sequence continues at coordinate 35,801,304 of NC_139352.1, read as the reverse complement.
CAGGTGGGAAAGCGTAGAACAAAAACGGCAGAGCTGAAAAGGCATGCTCACTGTAGTCACTGTGGTCGCCTATCAGTAAATCTTTCAATGAGAAAAAGAGTGAAGGCTGGTTAAGAGTGAATTTGACGCACCAGCACTTTTTTTCACCTTGGCTTTGGGTCGCATGTAACACATTAGCATACAGTTGCAATCTACAACGCCATATGCAAGACCACTTTCTACAGATATAAAGCCTCGCTTTACCCAGTACATATGAATGTGCCTCTGAGGCCAAGAAGCAGCACGTCGGACTTGGGATCCAAAGGGCCTGGAGTGTTTGATTCCCATCTGTTTAGCGTTGCCCAAGTTGGCAGATTCTGTCAATTAGGCATGACGTCACGCAAGGCATCGAGCAATCAGTGCCTGGACATGCACCTGCCAAGAGCATGCTCGTGAAAGGGATCGGCCAGACAGACAAACACTGTTGAAGGAAGGTTCCCCAAAAACAAGAGTTAAAGAAGGGGTCCCCAGAATCTAGGTTGTGCAGCAGCCCATGGTACTCGGGTTACCAATGTCAGAGCATGCTTCAACCAGACCCTTTCCTGGTGCCCAGTTTATTTTGGGGCAGGTTCTTGAGGGGAAGTGTATCAGCATGATCATTTTAATGCACTGGCGTGAGGAGTGACCCAAAGGTGAAAACTGTTTGTTGTAGGAATCTGTGTGGAACCTCCTACGACCCCCCTCCGCAGGTGGTGTTTCGGAAGATTTGCCTCACCTTTCCTACCACAGTTGGCAGGAGAGGGAGAGGGTAATGCTACTCTCACCTTGAAGGGGAGAAGAGGTAAAAGCTAGACTAAGAATGACTAGGCAGGAATTGATTAAAGAGGTAATTATGTACTAATACAAATAAAATAACAAACTAGCTCGTCAATTTTGGACGGCTAGTTGGTTCATGGTTACTGAAATCCTAAGAAGTGAGCGATGAAAACAGAACAAAACACACAGAGACACACACAACTGTGTAAAACAATATATCACCTCCCTTGTAGCTGTGTTGTCTCTATGTTTGTGCCGTGCTTTTTCCCCTCTTCACTGCACATATATTTTCAGAACTAGAAGACTAGTGCATGAAAAGAAATGCAGTAGGAATGAAAACAAAATTAGAAGGGTTTTTTTTTGTAGGCCAGTTGGTGGTTCACACTTCAAGAAATGACTCGGCGCGACAGACAAGGACAAGACATAGACAACACACCACCAAGTGCCTGTGGAGTTTTTTCTATGTCTTGTCCTTGTCTGCCGTGCTGAAGCATTTCTTGAAGTGTGAAAACAAAATTACTCGGAATAGATTGGCAAGTGAAACAAAAATACCATTGCATTTCATCCAGATCAATTCAATTAACCAACGCCGCCCCTCAATATATATTTTTTAACTTTTGCATCCACATTAGGCAGGAAGTTTCCAAAGCATGGACATGCGGGGGTTACCTCGGCACTTTTTCATAACAGCTGAGGTTTTCCACAAGGCGAGAATGTTTGAGAACCCCTGTGCTAGAAGGCAGACCGAGATTTGTGTAGCAACAAAAAGAGCAATGTTTCTTCAGTTTGGGGTACATCGCAATACAGAATGTTCTCCAGAACTGGTTCATGCCACTACGTATGTCATACCAAGGTAACCTTGCCCTTCATATTTCATATTACAGCACAGTCAAACAAATTGCAGGCATCACATGTTGCATCAACCCCCGATAAAACTATTTCATGATGAATACAAGCACAGCTTGTAGGCTCCAAATGCTCTAAAATAATAGTACTCAGATCACATTCATTATTTAGAGCTGATCCGGCAGAGCACTGAGTTCTCTGCTATGCCTAGCTTGCAGTGCTATATATGATCCAAAGCATTCGTTTCTTCATTTGCTATCCTCCGTCTATTGTGCTACCTTGACGTTGGCGACTCCCTCGCCCACTTCTTCCACCACTCCAGCACCATCCTTCCCCGGTGTATAGGGTGCTTTGAAGGAGTAGCCAAAGGAGCCTTCCCGGACGTATGTGTCCACAGGATTGACACCAGCTGCTTTCACACGAACCAGGACCTGCATGTGAATGAAAACAGGTGCCACGGAAAGGGCTGCACTTTGACCACCACAGGAAAAACCAGATTGGGAGTGAGCGAGTTTACACCCTGTCTTCTCTACTATGATTCGCGGAACCGATTAGTATGAAAGTTCAGCAGCCATTCACTTCATTAATACGAGCATGCATCCTTGTATGTCCCATTAATAACATTTTTAATGCTTTTGGTAACCGGTTATGCTCTTCTATTTAATGAAGTTTTGTAAGTGTGGAATGCCTATGTTTTCGTAGCGTGACTTCATAATTGTTTTCAAAGGCTTACAGTCACTATCTACTATTATCTTCTTTAGACACTGCAAGTGTTAACTGAGTGCTCGGGTGCATTTACCTTGACTGCGGTATCTACTCCATGGAGTACCTCCGGCTTTTATATATACATATACTGATATATGTGTCGTTCACGGAGATATTACGAACTCAGTGATTCCCATTAAGAGGGTGCGCAAGCAAGAGAATAGTCTTTAGACTCTTCTTAACGATCACACGAAGCGCTACTGGTCGGTGTCCGTAAAACCGGTGGAGCCAATTTAAAACACATTTTGTATGACGTGCTCATACAATTGTAGCTCATGATCGATCAGCGCAACGTTAACAATCGCCTGTCAACTGCTGGCTGTCAGCACACTGTACTTTCCAGTAAATGCATGATACGGCATAGGACCCACTCGACAAGAGAACGCGTGTAAAAAGAATGCAGCCGGTATGACGACACAGCAGTGGAAAACTAAATCCCACGTTTACATCCTTAGCGCACACAGCTGCGCTTTCGAATTTATTTTTGTTGTCGTCCTATTTCTCTCTCACAAACATCACGTGCCTAGTTTATAGTCACCGATTAGCACTTTCGTTACAGAAGGATGCCGAACTACAACAGCAGACGACGCGGCTGTTACCCTGTGGGGCTCCACTTTGGGAATCGGCACGTTGTTCGCCACTTGAAGGACTTGCGGTCCGCCGAATTTGTGCACTTGGATAGCTCGCATCATTTTTTGCTCCTTTCTCACACTCGGCTGGCTGTAAAAGTAGGTGTGTTTCGTTACATTGGCGCCGTAAAACCAAAAAAACGCAAACACATAGGCGATATCAGCGATAGCGATACGCCGCTCCAAAGTCCGTGAGGCGCTAACTGGCTTTTGTTTGTGTTATATTTATGCAAGCATATGCCGAAAATATAGCTGAAAAAAAAAAAATCAATACTCGCCCAGTCCACCCAGTCTTCTGTGAACTATTATTACCACTAGACGATAAAACGACTGTTCGAAAGTGCTATTTACATTCTATCACTCTTCGCACGCACGCACAAAATTAGCATTGATTTTCTTTAGATTTGTGCTAAAACTGCTAAAAGTTTGACCTGATTTGCTTAAGCTAAGCTCACGCAAACAGCAACAAAAGGATTGCGTTATTTTGAGCCCTTCCCTATGTTTTGAGGGTTTTTAGCCATGGCTTCGCGCTTCGCGCTTGGTTTGAGAAATGACGTCACGTCCTCCAATTTTTACCGCGGGTTTGAACCCGCCGTGGTTTGAACTTCGAGTAGCAGGTTCAGGAAAAGACAGGACCGTAAAAAAGGTATACGGACGTAGAAACTAGAAAAGGGATATGACGATACAACTTCTTCTTACCAAGCCTGCTTGGCCGGTAGTGGACCCGAAAGGGTCTTGGTGAGTCATGGGGACTTTCGGTTAATATTGTTGGCTGTGGCTAAAGGTACGTCCGACGGACCCGATCAGTGGTCTTAAAGGTACGTCCGACGGACCCGGTGCGTTTTTCTTCGGGATCCGTCGGACGGATCCGGGAAATATTTTTCAGAGGTACGGCGGACGGACCCGATCGGTAGTGTTCTTCCGACGGACCCAACGCATTTTTCTCCGATATGGGCCTTGGGATCCGTCGGGAAAGCCGGACGGATCCGAGATCCCCAGATGTGGTTGTAGCAACATGGTAGCCATATGTAGCCAAATCGAAGTTGGTATGAGGTGTACGCATGGTGTACATACGTACGAGGTGCAAGAAGTATGTATACATACTGCATGCGTGAAATGTGAAATTACAAAGAATAGTACAGTGGCAAGAATAGTGCCTAGAATGGGTGATATACTACGTGATGGCATGATGATAGGTTTAAGTGAGTTGGACCGCGGCAGGGTGGCAAGCACGACCAGAGCGCAAGCGCATGTAATCGCGGTGTTGACGGCCAGCCCGCGGCCCGCACGCCCGCTCATTTGGTCCTCGTTATCATGTGTATTAACGTCTACGACGGTCGTTATGTAATTATGTAGTTTTGATTCTTCAAAGTTTCCTCACTTCCATATGTGATGAGATGCGTCACGTAACGCATCGCTTTCTGCTCGCATTGAGGTTTGGTGCTGCAAGTTCTACGTAGTACAAGCGGCGCTGAAAAAGCTGGGCACCGCCGGCGTGTCTCTAGCCCAAGCATCGCGTCATTCGTGTTTGTTGTACAACTGGAGGTGTGGTTTGTGCTTACCGTGAGATGCTGTGATTACGGATTACGTCCTACTAGAGTGCTGTGTGAGACTACGAAGAGTGCTGTGATGAGTGCGCCGATGCCCGGACGGACATCAGTGTGTCCGTTTATGATCGGCGATGTTGCACATGCATGTCAGTGTTTATTAGGTGCAGTAGTAATTTATTTACACGCGCTCTGCAACAGTCAGACGAAAATAAGTCATCGACAATTTGTTAGCCTGTACTACAGAGCTCAAAACTCGGAAAATGGGAATGCACATGATGCAGTTTTCGCATGTTGGAGTGGACCGAAAAATAAGTGCCCAGCCCACACCGCCGGAATGCGCATTCCTACAGGTGAAATGGTTCAGGTTTCTGTAAAATAGCTGCCTGGCACAGCACCTTTCGAAATTTTCAGGCTTTGTACTATTGTTGAAGGCCACTTTATCATTAATAAAGGAACGAATATGCTTTATGTGTTAATGACTAGTGTTTTTTCAACATATTATGTTCATTTTTTTTCGCTTTTCCTTAATTTCCTTTGTTTTTCATGCTAGAAAAACACAAATAGTACACTTTTAAACTTGTCAGTCCAAAGCTGAACATGAATATCTGCCATGCATGTGACAGCTTTAATGCTAGAAAGGTTGACATGTATAGCATGTACGTACACGCTGCGACATCTTAGTGGCACGTTCGGCTACTTGCCCCAAGGTCGTGATGTTTAATACCAGTGATGGCAGTCGCACTTTGGTGCAGGTGAAATGCAAATGCTTCTGTTTTCTGCAAGATGTCAATGCAAAGTACAAAGCCTGGGCAGTCAAATTAGTCTGGAGCTCTCCACTACGGTATTCTTCATAGCTACATATGTCACTTCAGGATGTGAAACCCTACATGCCACAGGTAGGCTGCATTGTTTTTTAGATTTTGTAACCTCTCATCTATGTTTTGCAACATTTGGCTAATTTTAGTTCCCAAACAGTTGCTAAAGATGAAACTGAAGCAGTTCTTGGCATGGTTTGCTGCTTAGATTAATTTTCTAATTGCAGTTCTTTGAAACTTGCATCAATGCTGGACAGTTCAAATAGCAAGCAGTTGAATTACAGAAATGATGTGGATCATGCATTTCAGTTCTGACAAGTGGAAAGTAATGGTCCCCTCCTTGCATGCATAGGTGCCTTTAGACAAATACATACTCGGGTGTGTGATTGTGACGCATATCAAGGGTCAACAGAAAGCCATGTGGAGCCAGTGTGATATTCTTCATGAAGGCTAAAGTAAAATTGTACAACAGCTGCTGTACCATGCAGAAAAAAATTGATCATTTAGTGTATGATTAACTGACCATGAATAGCATCTTACTCAGAGTATGATGTGATATATATCTGGTTTAGCATCCCAAAATAACTACGGCTATGAGGAACACAATAGTTGAGGGCTCCGGTATAATTTCGACCACCTGGGGTCCTTTTACATGCACTGACACCGCACGGTGCATGACAGCCTATTGTTTCGCCTCTATTGAAATGCCTCTGCTGTGGCTGGAACCAAATCTGCATCTTTGGGTTCAGCAGCCAAGCACTCTAACTACTGAGCCAGCACAACGGGGGCCAAGTATCAAAATGCATGCCATTACATTTCCTTCTAGCCTGTGGTTTTCTTCACAGAACTAATGTATACAAGAAAAAGTAAATAGCAATAAAACATTAGTTTTATTGCACATTATATTCACATTTCAGCAAACATTCTCTAGGAAAAAATTTCTCATAATGTTTGCATGGAAACCATGAACATCTTACAAAAACAAAACAATGCACTTACTCCACTCCAATTATTAATGGGCAAGGTTGCATCTATGCTACTACACTGCACTTATCACAAAACCACAAGCCCCATCTGCTTTGGCCAATCACTTGATGAAACTAACGGAGACAGATGTCGCACACCACAGACTGGTCGTCTCGCAACATATCTCTGCATATGTTACATTTCAATTTCATGCCTTTCCACTTAGCTTCAACTGTTGCCAGCATTACTAGTTACCCATCTTTTCTGAAATTCCTTTTTTACGCTGTTGGGATCAGCATCCTTGTTAACGATGGTCTCTGGAATTTTCGATGCTATCATTTTCACATCTTCCTCATCTGGAAGAACGAAGGAAATGACAAGCGTTGAGCAGAAAAAAAATTAGGGAGACTCCTAATCTCCACCTTTAAAGGTATGGTGTGCCAGCATTAATGGTTCTTGTCTGCAGATCCCACTGTGGATTCCCGTTAATTTACATGCCCTTTGCTACAAACATAATTACTAATTCCTTAATTCATGTCTCTGTTATCTCAGATATACTCATTAGCATACGGTCGTAGGCTGCCCTGTTAGGTGATAGACAACCTGGCATAGACCTCTGTAAGCCTCAACCTTTCTTAATTGGAGCTGAAACGTCGCAGAACATATTTCAAATATAACTTTGTAAGCTTGACTTTACAGCTCCTGCCATGTCGTGTGGCCTCGTGACATTTGGCTCGTGGCACTTTTGGCTTGTGCACAGGGGTCATCTGTTAAATACTGGTTAACATGCATGACAAATACATTTTCACACAAACTGGTGGCAAATGGTCAAGTGGTGCACTGCAGATTCTGAAATGTATACCTAATATGCATGCAAGGATCGCACCATCACATAACATGATCAAGAGTTCTATCAGTACCTGTAGTTACATAGCATTTCAATGCCCATTAAAGGACCACCTCAGACAATGGTTGTTGTTACCACAAGACCTATTCTAGCAGCGTACTGACAGCATTCCACTGAGCGATGGACATGTATATGCACACCCTAGATAGCTCATGATTGTGGATCTCATTTATTTCTACGACTTCCAAGGAGTTCCTGTCGTCAGAAACTCTACACTTTATGAAATCGGGACAGTTGTCTTGAAAGGTGATGAAAAGAAATAACTAGGTTACCTTGACGCAATGCTAAATTACAGAGGGTGACTATGCTGCATGAAGATACCAAGAAGCTTGTACAAAGAAAAGTGAGAGTGAAATGGCAGGATTTTTGAAACAATGAAATAAACTACAAACTATACTTGTCAAACCTGTCATTAAGGAATGGAAATCATGCAGTAATCAAAAACACAACATAGAGGCCATTTTAGGTCATCTTCACAAAACGCATATCCACACTCACACACACAGCTTCATACTTATGAAAGAGGACAAACCAATATGCAAGGAGTGTGAAGATGAACTAACAATAAACCATATCTTACACGTGCGCCAGAGTCGAGAAAATAAGAAGAAACATTTTGTACAATTTTGCAACAGATCCTTTTCCATACCAGCATGATTCTAGGAGAGACGTGAAAATTTCCTGCATTTTTGGTTTCCTAAAATGTTCCTAAACAAGCTACATCCTAAAGAACATTTTAGTCATTACACACAAAATAAATACATTACACCTTGTTCTTGGTGCATGGCAGCATTAGTTGCTTATGCACCATAAAAATCAATACAATGCTGTAAGGTATACCTTGATTAGCTATGTTATATGAGACAAGCTTTCGGTCTGGTGTGGTCCTTATTCACGTGACAGCGCTGTCATGAGGGTCTATGTCCCAGCGATCGGAAAGTGACCTATTCCAATAATTCTACAAACTGAAGACGATTCTACAGATTTCTAAAGACTGGAGTGCTCAACTGTTTTATCAACGTCCGCCTGCTTTGACAGCCTGGAGTGAAACTGTTGAAGAGAATACATTTTTTAACATTTAACGCGTTTCTGAAGGCGTTGCTTTCAATTACGGGGCCCACAAAAAGCAGCTGAATGTCAAACGCCGCCTAGGTAGGCTTTCTAGCAAGACAGCGGTGTAGCGTGGAAAATCGCTCCGCCGGTCCATCGCTGGCGCAGCTGACTTGACAGGCGAACTGTTCAAACTTACAGCTACTGACCACACCTGAAACACTGAATTGCGCATGATCAAGGCAGAATTTCTCTAGCACTGGTAGCTATCGATTTCACGCCCAATATTGTGAAAATCTGTCCTCTCTTCGATCATTGATACGTCCACGGTTGAACATTTATGCGCCTCGGGGTAGGCCAGCCGTTGGAATATGGATGCGTGGTTGTAGCAACGATCACTTGCGTGGCGCACTCTGCAAAATTCCAAGAGTCAGCTTCTGCAACGAAATGTGCAGCGCACATTTTCTAACGCGTACCCAAGTCCGCCGATGCATGCATATCGATCCCGATCGTTTCAAAGCTGCGCGGCCGTTCAGTCGGGTCATGCTAACCTCGAGCATGCGGGGGTTTAAACTACATGTACGCAAAATTCAACGACAAGAAAAAGATGCAGGCTAAGCACAAAGAACATTGCTGTTCACATGGAAATCGGGTCATTCGCGCTTCCGTCTTTCCGGTTGTGCACTCTTGCGGTGCGGTGCAGTAGGTCTTCGCCTCGACGAGTCGATGTGCAGCTCGCCGCAGTAGCAGCGCAGGCCTCTAGTAGATTCGGCATGTCTTCTGCCACGACTCTGAGGTAGAATTTAAACGAAGAATTTAGCTAGAAACATCCTGTTTCCTCGGTCTGCATGTGAGGAACAAGCATAATGCCATTTCACATACATACTTTGGACTGCTGAATGTTCTGCACGGCGAGGTGCGTGTGTGTTGTGCCAGCGCTAGATCTTCGGAGGTCGATGCACGACCTAAGACAGCGTAAATGCTAGGAATAGCTCGCTCGCATTACGGGCAGATCGAGGTGATAGTTTAGTGCGAAGCGAAAGCTGCTCGTGAATGTGCGTATCTCGATGCCAGCTGGTGGAGCTGGTGCAGTACGTAGCATCGCCTGCAGCTATGTGCGTGACAGCGATGCTTGCCGTACACAACCCTAAGTGAAGACCGTATTCTATGTTAGAACGGATGCACTCTTCGTAGCACCTCATCGAGAGTCCGGCTAGCTGATATCATAGAGGATAAGATCATTCACGCGTAGCAAGCGGAATGTGGCCGCGTTCGACGTGCATATAGCCATGAGCCTGTATATCGACGTCCGCCGTATCTTTACAAGAATCGAATGGATACGTCGGACGTACCTTTAGACACTTCGAATATTGTTTTGTATTGCTACATGCACTGTGGCAATTCGGTTATATTCTGTTAGTTAAACCGAGTGTAAAACGCGCATAAACCACTTTCGCTTGCGCCTGGAAAGGCGGGAAGTGCTCTGGCTTCCCGCATAGCGCTACTTTGACAGTGATACTGCACCTCGGCTGTTTTTTCATGCACTGCCTCGTGAGTGTTAGTCTTAATGTTTCTAAAGTGCTGGCATCGAAATTCTTCCAGAATTCATCTTAAGGCATTGATACTGAGAACTACAGCGCAGTAGCAACACGGACAAGAACAAGAGAGATGGACGCAAACACGCGCACTGACTAACAATGTCGTTTATTGTCTTTAACTGGTTTATATAAACAGCAGTTGTATGTTGTATGACAACACAAGAGAAAAAAATGAAGAAAAAAGGAAACAAACTGATGAACCGTGGCATTGTCGCTCCTACCTATATAGCCTCCAATCATTATTGTGCTCATGGGTGCTCAGAAACAGCTCTTTCTTGCTTTACAGACGGCATGCTTACATATTTGTGGGAGAACCTTGATATAGCCTGAGCCTCTGTTATCGCCCTTGTGGTAGCGTCCCTATACTGGCTGCAGTGTTTGCTTAGCTCACCCGAGTTTACATCTTTCAAGTTTCTTTTGTGTTCCTGCAGCCTCGTGTACCTGCTTGTCTGGCCAATGTAAATATTGCCACATGATAAGGGAATGGATTACACATCTTTTTTGCAGTTTGTAAGACGCAGGCGATGTTTCATCACGCAGTCGGGCTCTCTACTGGTTTCTGAATTAACCTTCTTGCATTACTGCTGCAATTTCCTCGGTGCCGAAAAGACCACTTCAATCCCTGCTCTGCTCCCAATCTTTTTCAGGTTATGCGATATAGTGTGCAGGTAAGGCATGACAGATACCTTCCTTCGACAGTCATTAGCACTGAGTTGGTTCTTTGATTTTTCTGAACATGCTTTCCGCTACAGCAATTAGTAGGTGCGCAGGGTACCCGGCTTCCTGAAGACGATGCATTTGCCTCTGAAAAGCAGGCTCCCTTCGATATGATTGATTGATTGATTGATATGTGCACAATATTTCTCAAGGGTGTTCTTGAGAATTTACTATGGCTCTCTTTACTAGTTTACAGTGTGCCGAGGCAAACGGAAGAACTGGCTTGTTTTCCAGCTCACACATTGAGAACCGAAATACAGGCATAAGTAATGTGGTCATTGACTGGGCATTTATGAGTTACCCAGTCCAAAAGTACCGTTGGAACCTACTGGAATCTCAACTGGTGCCAATTGGAATCAATGGGTTCCAGTTGGAATTCTTTCCAAATGGGCAGTCCAATGGGTAGCAGTTCGAATTCACATTCCATCTGGACCCCTTGTAAAGTCTACTTTGAAGGCACATTCCAAATGGTTAGTCCAGTCGGTTCCATTTTAAATTCTCATTCCAGTTTGTTCTAATTGGACAGGGCAATGGATCTAGCAGCTACTTGTGCAAACTCTATAGACTGCCATTTGTACATATAAGTGGATAAAGGTGGTTAAACTTTACTTTATTAGCCAGGCTTTTGCTGATGTACTCACTGGCAAAGACTGTTAGTGCACATGGCCTTTCTGTAATTCACTTCGACATATAAAAGTACAGTTTTTGAAACGTATATACTGCAGATTGCATTAAAATTTGGAGAGATGGCAAATGGGCACACTGTGTTGGGGCAAGCATACATGACATCATTGAGTGCCCCACTGACTCTGAAAGCATAGACCAACTGTAACTACAAAGGGTCCTTCAGCAAGTCTTTGCTTGCTGTCCGTGATGCCCACTATAGGTAAGACATTGTATTTTATGACAATTTTGGCAGCGTCAGGTCAGTGATACATGATAACATGGTAATTCCAGTTGGATGTTACAACTGAAATTTAACTGGGACCCAAATGGTATCAACTGGGAATTGTTCCTTAAACCAGTTAGACCAGTAACGGTTTTATCCTATGTGGCGTTTTCTCTTAATGAACCCTGAAGCAAAATATTTCAGGAGGCGAATGCGACTTCCTGCCTGCAAGGCCTGTTGGCACCGAGGGCCCACTGCCATACCTTTTCTTTGGGGACGAGGCCACCCCCTTGAAGGAGTATATATGATGAGGCCTTATCCAAGGCAAAGTAGAGGACCTTTCTAAGTGCTGTTGCTGTGCCCTTAGATATTGTTCTTCAAATGATGTATGGCACATAATGGCACCTACATGTGCCCCCCCCCCCCCCCCCCATAATCGTCCTTAATTATTCTTCTTGCTGGCCTTTTGAAACATGGCACATACCCACATGGGTGGATTGGCCAAGGTGTAGTGGCATACACATGAAAATTTCCATAGGCAATTACGACAAAAATAATTGCCCTGAATGTTCTTTGTTTTACCTCTTCAAGCATTGCTTTTCTGGCATTGTGAATGTTCATTGCACTTATGCAACTCTCTTATTTTTCGCTGCAATCGTATTGAAGCCCTACTTGAAAATTAAGGGCTTATTTTGAACTGCATTCCAGAACGTAGCAGCAGCCACGGCAAAAAATACTGGGCTTCCCATGAGGACGTCACTAGAAGGGTTCTTTTCACTTAATAAGTCACTGCCAAAGTGAACGTGTCCCCAGCCTTAGTTATTCAGTCAAAGTGAGAGCTGCAGCGTGCTCCTTGCTCCCAAAATAAAAAATTGAGCAGAACTCCAGAAAAGCTATTTCAATGGCATGACCTTCCTTTTAGTCATAACGGCTACACAGAAACAAACTGAAGACAGAGGCTGGACATACTCGGAGAATAAGCTCCCCTTTTTTTGTTTTTCCGTATTGTCCTTCCGGCTTCAAAAAGATTACGCTGGAAAACTAACTAGCTCAGCATCAGCCCCTTGATGACTTTTTTCTATTGTTAGTGGCATTTTCCTTTTCTGTGTTGCTGCATGCCTTTCCGGCTTTTAGAAAGAATGCTAGTTAACAAAATGGATTGATTTCAGCCTCCTCTTAACTTTCTGTAATGGATTAAGGCCAATTTGGCATGTTTTTTGCTGTCTTGTCTGTTGCAAAATTAATTTTGCTGTTTGCATTTGTTTCCAAATGTAGTTGCATTTTTGTCAAAATGTAGTTCCATTTTTGTCAACATGCCTTAAAAATCAAAAGAACTTTATAATTCTAAAAGAAATTTTGTTTCTCTCAGCCCATCTTGCTGCATGTTTCAAAACACAGTTTGTCACAAGACTTTCTGAACAGTGTTTCCCCTTTTAAGGCACCATGCACACAGCTGCGCATGCGAGTTTGTATCAATTAGAGACTAAATTCATGGAAAATGGATTCACAAATCAAACAAGGTGGTATTAGGAGCAGGAATGTTTCAAACTGAACTCGAGGTAGATCCTTAGCCAACGTTTTGGTCAGTCAGGCGGCTATTGTGCGTATATTTCAAATCAAAAACATTTTGCATATTTCTAGACATGCGACTGATAAACAAAAAAAAAGTAGCAAAAGCCGGTACTGAGCCATAAATACATATGGTGACTGGCATATTTGCCTCAACACAGTCGAAACGTTACTAAGTTTCTCCCGAGATGTCCTTGCGCTGCGTAAAAAATTCGCGAAAAAAATCAATAACAAAACAAAAAGGCTGCTTTGCAGTGTGTAGCGCTAAAGCAGATGACAATCTGCTGGCACCATTGCCACCAACCATGCACTCAGCCAATCAGTGATTAGAGTCCCATGGCAGCGAGGGACCACAGTACCGGTTCTTCTGGCATCGGTGCACGCCGTTGGTCTATCTAATTCGACTTGTTTTTGAGCCCACCGTTTCACCAAAAGGTGAAACTGGCTCAGCACAAGATTTTCTCCAACCATTATGATCTTGCTACTAGTGTCAGTGACCAACGTCACTCGTATTCCTGCACATTCATTCTATACCAGCTGCAGCTTTAATTTGCGTATCTTGCAGAGTGACCGTGGGGCTTTAATTTGTGCCACTAGTGTTTTCTGTGGGTTAGCTGCAACAGCCAGCAGTACACAAGGGGGGTTGGGGATGTTCCCCTCCATATCTATACTCTGAGCTCGGTAGTAATACTTCATGCACCATCACAAAGCATTAAACAAGCAACCGAAAATTATGTCTACACTTCTTTAACGTGTGTTAAGAAGTCCCTTGAAATTAGACTACCAGCAATGCTGTAGCGTTCACAGAAGAATTTAGCAGCACAAGCATAAGGTTCAAGAGAATGTGCACAAGATACAAAAGAGAAATGTGCTGCTCATTGATGTGAGCTACAAAGTAATGATGGTGCATGAGTGCATCAAGGTTCCAAGTTTGAATCAGCCAAGTCAAAATAGTCAATAGCTTTTGGTGAAACTTAATGTTTAGGTATTCAGTCTAGAAGCAAGCATTCTGCCTGCTCCCAGTCTGCACCAAACTGTTGCTCAAGTCAGCTGGATTATTTTAAGCACCTATACATGTTTTTGCTAGTTGTCTTGTCTTGTCAGAGATTAGTGTGTACTGTCAGCCAGGGCCCGTGTTCGAGTTTGCGTCATTATCGAAAGCATCGCTATCTCACGTGACCTCGAGTCGTGATTGGTGGAAACGCTGGAGCGTGATGTTACCACCTCTTCCGGTTCCGTAGTGTTAACACCCGGTACCGGCGTTTCGACCAATCAGATGACTCAAGGCCACATGAAATAGCGACACTTCGATAATGACGCACACTCGGAATACGGGCCCAAATGGCGTCTAATGACCGGGCCACTCACATACTCGGATGCTACAAGGAGGCCATCCACTGCAGACACATTCCCCAGAGAACGAAAGAGACAACAAGAGAGCGTGAGGAGCAAAACGAGCGGTGGCGGGGAGTCGAGAAAGATACAGAGAAGCGAATGGACGTATTGGTGTGCCGAGCCACGTTCAAGAGTGTTGCGACTATTCAAAACTCTCACGACACTCAATAAATGAGTTTTACCCCATCAGTGAGTGTCCACTAACGGTACTCAGCAAAGCGTTGAATGTTAAATAAAAAGGAATGATATTGAATATTTTTGGACGGTGGGAAAAGAAAATTGCAGTTATTAAAAAGGTTTAACACTAGAAACATGCTCCAAAACTCTCGTTTTATTGCTTCAAAATGGCTTCATTCCTGCTTCCCGAGCTGCTCCAAAAGGCTCGAGCCTGCATCCACCCCAGACTTTTGAACTGTTGACCATTATATATCGCTGGCAGTACATGTAAACTTTTGATGCACACATCCCTCACGATTCCATATTAGCTACTGTACAAGCTCGCGACGCTGTACTGACCTAACTTACCTGTCCCATTAGCACCATATCCAACACCAGGCAAGTGTCATTTGACGCCACATGCTTGACCTCTTCTCCCCACTCATCACGTGTCATCAGTGCCACACAAACATATGCATTCGCAAGCTAATTTATTGTTCAAAGAAGTTGAGACACAAAATTGGTGCTAGTGTAATTTTGCTGTGGAGCTGTGCATTTGACATCAGTAAACATCAAACACAACATTGAATTTGCCAGCACAAGTAATTTTGTATTTGATTTTCTTGCGAAAGCTACACTGTGCTAGGTTTCCAAGCTGTCAGCGTGGCACTGTGGCCGTTGCAAAGCAACTGTCACATGGTATAGACTGAGAGCTGGGCCAAGAGTTGGAGGAGGAAAGAAAAAAGAAGAGGGAAAAAAGAATAAAAGGAACAAGAAGTAAAAGAAGAGGAAGACGGCAGATACCTCGGTAGTTGGTAGAGGCAAATGACAACAGCGAGCTGCTAGGACAGAAGGGTCGTTCGAACGTTGTGACGGTGGCACATTAAATCCAGGTGTCCACAGAAAAATTCGCAACGACACATAACTTTCACTCTATCACTAGGTTCAAGCCATGCTTAAACCCCCACAATTTTTTATTTATTTATTGTGCAGTTTTGGTTTCAATTTGCTGAATGAAGGTTCTGAAATCACAAATGAGGGCAAAAATACTCGATGCTAAGCTGCTCTAAACTGACAGCAACTAGACAAAGAGCTAGTATATTGCAGTTTTTCTGGGCCTCATGTGACCCCGTACTCACTTGCAACATCAAAATAATCGTTCGGCACCCTGATAACGAAACCAGAACTGCATGGCAGAATAAATTCAATTATATATTACATACTCGGCACAGATGACCTTCACAGCTGTGATCCATGATTACTGATGTCTTGCATGGAATTCCAAAGCAGAAATACACAAAGGAAGATTTGGTATTTCTAGCCCTTTAACACTACCAACAGTGACCTTGCATATCCATGAATACCATTCGATTACTATTCCTTCACTCTTGTTTTTCACTAAATCATTCCTTGTTGCCAAAACTCAAACAAATAGTATTTATGTAGCTAAATTTCATGCTTTATCACTGTGGAACTCACTATAGTTAAAAAAATGTCGATATAAAATCTTTGATAGGCTTAATCTTTGCTTCAAATGTTGTACACTGCTAGACAATGCGTGATAAATGCTCTGGTACTCATACACATATGGTAAATAATTTATTGTCACATGATTCCGACTGAGCAACTTGAGTTCCAGCTTTCCAAAGCTGAGCAACGATGCTGTGACGTGAGAGCCAGAGAAGAACAGCAGCCTTGGTCAAGAGGGTCTAAAAAGCAATGGCTAATCACCTGTTGAGTCGTCTACTCTCTTATACACTCTTATACGTCTACTCTCATATCATGCGGACTAATACCTTTCGAAAGCTGGCTATGTGCATGATGAGTCAGTGCAGTGACGTGCTGAAAAAAAAAAATTACTTGTTTAGCTCTGGTTAACCCTAGTTGAATCGCGAAAGCAACGGCGGAAGCTTCTTTTGCCTGCTACATTATTCCCCTATTATGCCCTATCAGTGTAAGGTGCTACATTATTGGAGGCACTTAAGCTCATCCTTTATGGGTATGACGCAACGCGTAAGCTACCAGCCCACATATAAATTCATGCTTCAACAAAGCCACATGGACATGCCTGCGTGTCGTAGAGGTAACGAGAATGCAAACAGTTCTGACGGGCTGATTCTGATATTACCCTTCCATATGAAAGGCGCGACCCGAGTTGGCAGCTCCTGCCCGTGGCATAGGGGTAACGTGAAGTCGAAGTCACGGCAGTCTGATTTTTATATGACGAGACCGTAGCTACGCCTCTTCACGATGTAGCTGCGGCCACCTGAGGTCTCGCTTTAGCTGTCATAGTATTGCTCTCGCATAAAAACAAAAAGTGAACATGGGACGGCACAGTGTTCTCAAAAGGAGCGGTTTTCTTGGGTTGATCTGAGCCTGCATTTAGCTTTGTCAGAGTCTATGCCGATGCAGATTCGTGGTGGACGTCTAATGATCCATCCTCCTGCCTTATACACATTCTTCCAGTGTT
Organism: Amblyomma maculatum; assembly: GCF_055883805.1. NCBI lineage: Eukaryota > Metazoa > Arthropoda > Arachnida > Ixodida > Ixodidae > Amblyomma > Amblyomma maculatum. The sequence continues at coordinate 35,784,187 of NC_139352.1, read as the reverse complement.
GATATACCGAGGCACGCGTGTTGCTTATTTACAAACATCCAACATTTTCCAAAGTTCAGCTTCACAACATTGGGAACCTGCTTCGGTCACTGCATTGCCGGCACCGGAAGACGTCTCAGCACTGCAGAGTTGTAACCTGAACTGTAACCTGTAACCTGAAGCAGGTTACAGTAAAATAGCTTCCAAATGTCACATTACTGCGCTATGGTGCCACTATAGTATTCACCGATATCGTTTTTAACTTCATACGTTAATACATACTGCACTAGCAATGGGTCTCAATTGTGAGAAACTGACCAAATCTTTGGATCAAATTAAACATAATGTCTTTGTGTCTAACATTTGGCCATGGTTATATACACAGGAAGCCCGTAACATATTTTTACAGCCTCAAAATGTTAGTATTTCCACCCCTTCAAAGTGGAGTTGTATATCCACATTTGATGGCCTTTCATAAAATGTGCTCACTTAGCACCGCATGCTACTGTGCATGTGAGATAACAACGGCCCAAACTGCATTGCTTACTCGCGTCATGAACCCTGCTCCCAGTTCTGTCCCAGAGAAAAAAAAAAGAAGTTGTAGCAGTCGTTAGGGCACCCCACAGTTTTGCGCCATGCTTGCCGCAGTTCACAGCGCAGACTTTGGCAATGCACCAAGACGCTGCGCAGTGATAACATCACGGTGTGTTTATCTTCTGACGGTGAACTTAAAAGAGTGTCAAGGCACTGTGCACCTTTGAGAGGAGTGCTGCTGGTGGCTTGCTTGGCACCTGATTGTGCAAGCCTGGCGACCAGTGTGTTCATTTTATTATACCCCAAATAACACAGGCGTTGTCCACTGCATTGCTAAAAAATCATTAAAACGTGGTAGAAGCACATTTTGAAACAAACGATACTGACAACCGGGATTGTAATTGCGGCTAAACATATGCTTCCATTGGTGATTGATGAATGATGCATGAATGGAAGATGACGGACATATATGAAAACTAGAGTATTACAAAAAGAAGAAATTCTAATTTTTCCCTGTGTAATGAACCCTCCCCCCTAAGCTTGTTTGTTTTGTGCAACGTTACTAGAACAAACTCAGTTTCACAGCTCCGCCCGGAGAGGTGTCCCCGGTGGCGGTCGCGTGAACTAGCGGCGCTGCAGTTGACTCTTGCTCCTTGCCGGGCGCGTTGTCTGCTACACGCGGCACAGAAGCATAGAGCGCCCGGCATACACCTAGCTGTTACGTGCTGCCATTGCACTCTACACGGCTACAGTGCAGTTATGACTACATTATTACAGCTTTGGCTTTGAAGGCATACATTACCTCAGTGAAAGCTTTTGTGTGATGCGAAATTTATTGCCGCGAAACAACTGTGACAGCGTTGTCGACTTGCTCGCCAGAACCAGCGTTCTAGTAACGTTCTGCTCTTCAGTATCATTTCTTTTTATTACGCAATAGCGTGAGGCGCAAGTCATTTCATAAAAAAATATGACGTAGCCGCTCATTGCACAGCGCTCAGCGTGCTGTCATGCAATTTTTCTCTTCTTATTTAGCATCCACCTTCTTTTCCAGTTTCAGTCCAATTTGTGACGGGGATTCAAGCTGCCGTTCACTGTAAATATAGGGTGTGCGCCGAGAAGATGCGCCTTTACCCTAAAATAAAAAAAATATAGACGTACGCTTGGCCAACTACGTACCAGCCTTTAGTGCCTAAAATTGGCAGAATGAAGAGACGGCGTTAAAGGCGCTATCGCGTCCTCTCTTAAGACGCTTTTTGCTATAATTTTTTTTTACATCAGACCTCTTCATGCTGGGCTGCATGCTTTGCACTGTGGGCAATGAAGCCTATAGAAACGAATCGGAAGTCCATCATTTGTTCGTGTCACTCATAGACTCCCTCGAGATTAAAATGTGGGCACAAGCTCTGCACATAAGAGATATAACTTACTTCGAAGTGAAAAATTTCTGGTCTGCATTTAGAAAAGGAACTATATTCAAGTACTATCGTGATAGTTTGTGTAGCAAGGCTCTTTAGTTTCTTGCTGGCACATATTTCGAACAAAAAATGCATATTATATACCGAAGGAAAAGCACCCTAATAATCGTGCTGCCCCGTGTGTTTCGACAGCAATGCCAGTAGAGAACATGCAAGATTCCAAGAGCTTATCAATGTACATAATGCAAATTGGGCAGCTGAGCTGCACAAACGGATTTTGATTTGGATCATTTTGAGTTCGTCGCATTACCAGTAATTCGAAAGAAATTTAAGTATTTTCGCGACAAGGAAGTAGGCGAGCCATGAGGGAGAGGAATTTTGCTTGTTGAGAAGACTTTTGTCATTGAGCAGTTGATTGTCCCAACAATGACACACATACAAAAAGGATTATGCTGCCCACTCAAATATTTCCCAAAATAAGTATAACGGTCTCCTCTTTATTGCGTGTAACATTGCAATATTTGTCTATGTTGATGAAGTCAAGTTCTGGTTGTTTGCTGCATTTAATTAGCACTCGACATTAGTGTTGTTGACAATATTGCATTTTTCTCTTTTTCTTTCTTATTGCACTAATAAATAAATAACCTTTCGGTGCTGTAAATACCTTAAATATCCTATGTGCTTTAAAACTGCAGTCCAGTGCTAGTTTGAAATTACATTAACTTCCCCCACAAACAATAAAATTGTCGTTTTTCTTTGTGTTTGTGTGTGTGTGTGTGTAAAGAAGCAGGATAATCTATCAAGGGCACGACTTGATTACTCGCAATTATAAGTTTTTTTAATAGACTCATGCGCTTGTTCAGTCATTTCCTTTTGCAGTGTGCACGCCCATTCTGATTCCTCTTTTAGTGAACTCATTAAATAACTTTTCGCATCTGACGTTTTAGACGACAAAGGAATAATTTTTTTTCTTTTTTGCATTGCTATATACAGGAGCACGAGAGTGCCGATCCGGAGCTATTCTACGCCATATACATACTCCGAAAGCGAGACATTAAAAAAAGCGCGTCTGATTAGGGCAACGACGGAGGCCGTTTATGTGTAATCTGTGTTCACTATATCGTTTGACACGAGTAGCCAAACTTCATGCACTGCATGAACAGGCTGCCTAGGCTAGCAGATTTCTGCGTGTAACTGTGGCAATATGTGCAGCGCAGTAGTAAACATGACACCCATTGCATTACCTTCTAAGGTTAGAGTGCTCCTATGCACTGAAAAGTTGACTAATTTGTTTGCATGACAGAATCTATTCCCTGAAAGAACATACAACAAAACACGGGCCAGGGAGTAAAGCAAGAAGCAGTGCTTGTGAGCAAGCTGACGGCGGTCACGCTTGTTTCACAGCATTAACAAATTAATTTCGCATAACAAACGCGTTCTCCAAGGTAATGCATTGCTTCAAAGCCAAAGCTGTCATAATGTAGCCATAATTATACTACTGCCATGTACAGTGCAACGGCAGCATGCAAAAGCTACATGTGTGCTGGCCGCTCCATGCTTTCGCGCCGCGTGTAGCAGACGACGCGCCTGGCAAGGAGCAAGAGTTGACTGCAGCGCCGCTAGTTCTCGCAACCGCCACTTGGGACACTCTCCTCCGCTGGGCGGCATGGGGAGCTGTGAAACTGAGTTTGTACTAGTAACGTTGGTTTTGTGGGGTTTAACGTCCCAAAGCGACTCAGGATATGAGAGACACCGTAGTGGAGGACTCCGGAAATTTCGACCACCTGGGGTTCTTTAACGTGCACTGACATCTCACAGCACACGGGCGCCTCGCTTTTCGCCTCCATCGAAAAGCGGCTGCCGAGGCCGGGATTCGATCCCGCATCCTTGGGAACAGTAGTCGAGCGCCGTAACCACTGCGCCACCCCGGCAGGGTCCTCCCCCCCAAGCTGATGTCAAATTTTCTTGAAAGAGAAAAAATGGGTTCATCACATGAGTATATACAGTAAAAGATAAACGACTAAGCGAGTAGTAAAATGCACATAAGAAAATGCGGATTTCCAAGGAGAACCAGCAAATGGGATGCATTAAAGCCGTTGCATTGTACCCTTAAAGGTGGAGGTTAGATTATCCCCCCACTTGCTAAGGCAGCTCAGCTGACAACCAGTCCTCGACTCCTTGGTAGCAGCTGCCACAAAAAATGTTGGGGTCTCGTTGGCACAAAGGAACACTGCACGAAGACTGAAGAGGGGCCAATGGTGTGCTCGCTTGGCTCCACACTGAGTGAGAACTGTGCAATTTCAAAGTTCCACGGTGATGCAGAGGGGCGGGGGGGGGGGGGGGGGGGGGAATCATCACACCTCCGCCAAGTGAAGAGGGAATAATTCACTGATCACACACAACAGCAGTCAACACAGGCAGCAGGACCATCTTCAGTGCAGGGACTCACGGCATGTCCACCAGTGATATAGGTGAAGTACGGCTGTCCTGAGCAGTTCATCTTCCTTGACATGAACTGCACACATTGTACTAAATTAGTGATTTTGTCACCTCCATATATAGTTAGCATGTTCTGCACACATTCGTTCTGCTTTGGGGCATGCAATTACTATCACAGAAGCTAACAAGCCCGTTACTGAGAATTAGCTCATCGTTTCACTCTAGGAAGAGCTAAATTAAAGCAACTCGACCTTGACTAACAAAGCTCTTAGCACCTGCGTGCAAGTAACATTTCAAGCACAAACATGCACTAGGAACATTTATTGGCATTACTGCCAAAGAAATGCCAATATTTGCTTCAGGATATGCACTTTACGATTTAGCACAGCACAACCTTCTCTTGTACAACCTTCACTATACTTCCAAGCGTTACCAAAAAACACTCGCAACACAAGATTAGTAATGCATAGACTAAAACAGTAAGCTAACCTATAAGGGCTAATTCCGCTAATTCCACTTGGATTTCGTCCACCTCGATAAAAAAAAAATCAGTGGGTCCAATTGGGACAACCGGTCAGATTGAATTGGTTCTGCCAATAGCTTGTCCAATAGGTCCTGTTCAACCCAACTGGTTTCTTCACTCCCATTGGGGCTTCCCATTGGTTCTAATTGGTCCAAAGGGAACATTTCCAATTGGGAAAGTTAAGTCAGTGATATCCTTGACTGAGATATGCACATACAGTTGAACCCCTTTATAGTAAAATCACTGGGACCGGCAAAAATCTTTAATATACCAGGGCCATTACTACATCAGTGGTTGGTGATAACATGGTCCTGAAGTTGCCATTTCATAACTAAATGGCTACTTACTGAACACGTTAATAAAAAAAACACTCTAAAATACCTTCCACCTCTTTCTGATCATCTCTTCGTCCCATTTTTTCAGTTATTAGATTTTTTGTCACTGCTGCCTCGTGCTGCAAAGTGCACCGAATGTTTGGGTGTTTCTGCCCTTCCCTATTTCTCGCTGCATTTTTACTCTTCTTTACTTTCTGAACGGATCGCGCCGCCTTCTTTCTATGTTTGTAGACAGCTTTATTTTTCTATTTCCTATGCGCTGCATGCTTTCCCTCACGGCTTTAAGGCCTTCGTAAAGTAGGCTTCTCCTGAGTGCTACTCAGCCTAGTGGTAAAGCCGTTTAAAAGAACACTCGATGTTTTTTCTTTTTAAATTGCTTCGCGATTTTAGGTAGCGCGCGTGCGGCAATGTCATTTCATGCGAAGGCGGCGCCGCGGCCAGACGCACTTTACTATAACCGAGTTTTATCAAAAATGTCTTTAGTACAAAGGGTGGAAAATGTACAGTCGTCTATGGAAGATGAACTGGGACCTCAGTTTCACTTTACTATATCCGATTTTACAACAGCAGAGTTCTACTACATACCTTTATAAAGAGACAACTGTGAAAATTTTAAGTTGTTATCAAAAGTATATGCTGCTTAATCTTAATGATTTCATCATGTCCACTATAAGTACAGGCATAATTAAATAAGTTAACTCTGAATAATTGAGAAGTGTCACTGGTCCCAGCAGCACTGTTCAATGAATGGAGTATATAAGTCTCTGCAAAGTATCCTGCGGATATTTACATTGAATCTGTGTTAGTTCCATGTGTGTGATGCATGCTCGGCTCTCATGATTTCTGTAAAAACTTGTAATCAGTCCACTTGTATGAAAGTCGGCTCCCCTGTAACTCCTCGACAGAAAACACTGAAATTGCATCTCCATTCTTTTTTTAAGCTCTGTGAGTTCAAACCATTTGGGCTCAATGAATATGCCATTTCAGTTCAGTTGGTGAACCATTTAGTTTTCATAGATTATTTCCAATTGGAAGCACCAATTCATATCAAATGGCCAGGCCCAATGGGTGGAAAATTAATTGGAACGGAAAAGCGCAGTATCTGTCAGTTATTTCTGTGGACACCTGAACCACACCCACACCATAAGGAAAGGAAGGAAGGTGGGAGGTGGCAAAAATATAATTTGTTTTTGACCAATTCAGTTCAGTTAGAAAATTCCCAATTGGACCCACTGATTTTTTTTTTTTTTTTTTTTTTGACTGGGACATTCTTCTAAGCTCTCATTCAGAAGGTGCACTTTTGGTTGTGAACTGCACTTTAACTGTGAAGTGAACATGCTGAAAAAAAAATATATGATGCAAACAAAATAAGGACAAAAAATACAAACACATTACTGAGTTCACCTGGTTACTGCTCACCTTTTAGTCTCTAAGCTGGACGGACACTCAAGCTCCTTATCACATTTTTGTTGCTTGCTCTTGCTCACAAGCTTATTTTCTTTTTTTGCCTTTTCATTGGCTGCGCCTTTGTGACAGCTCCAGCCAGTTTGTGTCATCACATCAGCGATTGCTCACATTGCACTCCCAAGTGCGTAGTACACTTGAATCCCACGCAATGAAATTCATGGGACTAGCAAAAATTTTGTTGCAGTGGAAACTTCATGTCAAGTGAAAAAGGACTAAAATTTCCAGAAGGGATGCAGTACGCGATTGGCCCCTAGGTCTGCTAGCGAAATTCTCCATGCGACACTGCTGCTGCACAAAGAAGCCAGCGCTATATACGATGCTTGTCATAAGGTGAAGCTAATCTAGCTGACTGCAGTTTATCAGCGGCTCTTGCCAGGTTCGCTTTACTTGCGTTGTTGCCAAAAGCGCTGTAAAAGCCGAGTTGCGTTTTATGGGGTATAGGCAACTAAGTCCATGCACTAGGTGATGTAAGGGATTGAAAAGTGGTTTGAAATACTATAGCTGGCATCAAAGGTTGGCTTCTTTAGCTAGAAGCTGCCATATTATCCGTGGCAACGAGTGGCACCTGATATGTTTGAGCTGAACGGCAGACACTAACTACCTCGTGGTGGTAGACTACTACTAGAGATCTAGAGATACATAGAGATCTCTCTGCTGTGCCAAATGACATCAGAAGTGGTTGTGAACTTGTGACTTACCTGAAGCCTCTGTTTCCCGTTATGGTCTTCAGGTTGAATAACAGACCACAGTTCAAGTCACATCACAAATTTTGATCAATCACAAGCCGACACAAGATTCGTCGCATCAGAAGTGGTCCGCACTATCTGAAAAGCAATGGAGAGTAAGAACAAATGTTGAAAGTGGCCAAGGACATCCTACCTCAACCTCGCAGTTTTAATCAGCTCATCAGAACACATTACTTTGTTCCCCGGCAAGCCAGAGGCGGTCTTCAGGCACATGCAAGGAAGAAAAATCTAAATACGAACAAATGGCCATTCTTACAAATCAAGAAACAAGAGCCTTTCCCAATGGGCCTTGGATCAGTGTCAATGATCGAGAACAAGGGCAGCCACTGCTACAAACCACAAGTGGCTACCGAATCACCCGACCCAACAGATTCAAGGTTAAGTTCAGCTTTCTTTCGAGGAAAAGGGAGACGCGGCAATATCCAGACAAGAGCATTCATAATACAGCCCGAGAGGGAGTCCATCAGGTGGTGCATTGTTGTTCAGTCTCGTGTCTTTTGGTGCCTGCTGTGGATTCTTAACAGTGTCATGACACATCCTGTAATAAATTGCATAGGGCCAATACTTATTACAAAATTTTTCTTATTAACCATTCCCCACCGGCATAAACAGGAAACCCTTATTGGAGGGTAATAACATGAGCGTTTAGTATTGTGTACAGGAAACTGTCAATAATTTGGCCTTCAAGGGTCCTGAAAAAATGTCCAGATCATCGAATGAATGGGCCATCAGATTCCCAGTAGGAGATTCTCACCTGGGCTATAAATGTGATTTTTGTTAGCTGCCAGAAAAATGTCGGCATACCGAAAAAGAGGCAAAGAACCAATTTTTACGTGAAACAATAACTTCACGCATTAAAAGCATAATTTTCTACAGGATGTTCCTTTTTGGTCAGAACATGGTCACTGTCTACGAAGCACGTGTGTGCTCAGCGCGATCACATATTGAAGAAAAGTAATGCAACCTCAGAGGAACATGGAGGTGGTTCTTTGCTTGGCCTACCAGCCTCAATGCAAGGCCAAATTGAATGCTGGTACTTTGAAGACAGCAAGCATGTTCAAACTAAGAGTGGGCAACCTTGCACATACTCTACACTTTACAGTATGTTAATACAGTAGAATCTAGGTGATATGAATTAGGCTGATATAAATTTCGGGATGACACGTATTCACAAAATTCCCCAGTCACAGTGCATTGTGTATAAAGTGCAGAATTTCAGGTGTCCCGAACACTTTCACGCCATTACAGATGATACAAGCATGCAAACCGTGACCGCAGCCTTGAGCACTACACACTGTCCGCAAATTGTTGACTCAACGATCGCCAGCTGTGCTGTCTGCGCTGTGAGCAGTTTGTGGCAATGCGTGGCCTGCATATCGCCAGCACGTTAAACAGCCACTTTGGGTGGCACATGGCCTGCACATCGCTGACTTCGCGGTTGCTCGCCGCACTGTACGCGTTGCGAGTGGCGAGCTGTGGCCGTAAACAGACGTGTGAATGGTTGTCCCATGTTTCTACACGTCGATTTTTGCTCATTTTGATGATACGCATTTTCAGATAAGGATTCTTTTCATGACCCCATGAGGTTCGTATGACCGAGATTCTACTGTAGTAAAGAGCTCAGCAATGCTACACTGTACAGGGTGTTGCACAATTAGACCCGTGCTGTAGAATGCTTCTCCCAGCTAAACCGCGGAATCCTTGCAGTTCAGATTTCGCACAGAAATCACATTTTGTCGCTAGTATTTGTTAATACTAAATTTGTTTGTGGTACTTGCCTGATTCGATCAGAAGAAGTAAAATATTCCCATCGCCTGCGGCGGCGGCGACGCCAGACGAACCACTGCCCCAGTGATGGGACTGGTGGCGCCACCTCATGCTGCTTACAACAACTCAAACCTTCTGCCAGAAACGCTCGCCCCCTCTTTTCCTGCTACAGAGTTGTTGTTAGCAGCATGAGGTGGCGCCACCAGTCCCATCGCTGGGGCAGCGGTTCGTCTGGCGTCGCCGCCGCCGCAGGCGATGGGAATATTTTACTTCTTCTGATCGAATCAGGCAAGTACCACAAACAAATTTAGTATTAAAAAATACTAGCGACAAAATGCGATTTCTGTGCGAAATCTGAACTGCAAGGATTCCCCGGTTTAGCTGGGAGAAGCATTCTACAGCGCGGGTCTAATTGTGCAACACCCTGTACAATGCATATGAGTTATCACTATATAGTATAGCATTATGTTTCAGCCCTCATGACTATATGTGCACTCTTAAATATCTTGTGGCGCAGTACACCATCATGGTGACGGCATCCGACTTTCATGCTAAGGACATGCCACTCTCACTGGCCCACCAACGAAATTGTCTGGCAATGACAGCTGACAAACGACACCTGCGAAAAGCAAGCTCACGAGGAGGACTGCGATGCATGCGCCCAAGCTGGCAAGTGTGGCTCAGATACACAGAGCCGCTTTCGGAAAGATGCAAGGTATGCCGACTCATCGAGGGTGTCACAAATACGCTCCAAAAGGAGAGAGGGAGATTCTTCCAATTAGCTTGGCACTTATAAAGCACTTATTATAGCAACTGATGGAAAGCAGAGATTGGAAGAGAAAGATGAGATTGCAAAAAAAAGAAAGAAAAACTAAAACACATGACATTTTTAAGGAGGATAATGTCCATACCTTTCATGCTTTCAGACTTCAGTTCACTTAATCCATGACAACTCCATTTCCAATGACCTTCTCTCTGACAGACTGTTTTATTTATTGTTTTCATGTAATATGTATAGGAACTCATTTGGCTTGTTCCAAGACCCTTTTCAGGGGCACTTGTTTTAAGACAAATTTCTAATAAAACAAACAAATTTCGTTCTCCCTTCAAGCTCATATTGGTCAGATTGTGCAAGAAATGCATGAACGAAGTTGGGATCTTTACAGACTCCTTACACATACACATACCTGTGACAAAGGGGGGGGGGGGGGAGGGGGGGGGCACGTTCACAGTTTCAACATTCCAGGAGGTGGGGAAGAGAGGGCAACTTTAGGCAATGTCCGCAACCATAAAATGTGACTAGCTACGCCTCTGCGACCAATGAAAACTGATCGGCACACCATTTAGATTTTCAATGCAAAACCATTAGCAGCCCCATTAAACACTATTCATTCCAAGACCATTGTTGTCACTACACTGTCCTTGGTCATAGCTCAGCACTGCTCAGTAACACGAGGCACGCGGCCGATTGCGATACTGGAGGATCACGTGGCATGACATTTGAGCAAAGTCATGACAACAACCCTGAATTCAACGCCATGTGTGCTGAGAGACCATCTTTTAGCCCAGGTCAAAGGAGAAGCCTCTACATTTACTGGTCCATGGCTGTGCGCCACTGCTAACGAATTTGCCGCATACAAGCAATGATAACATGCCACTGCCAGTCATAACTGGCATGACAATTTCATGTGCATGGCCAGCCACAAATTGATACGACTAGGAAAAGATCCGTATAACTCGTGCTATGGTCTTTCGAGTTGTGATGTATGGATGCGAGAGTTGGACTGTGGAGAAGGCTGACCGCCGAAAAATTGACACGTTTGAATTGTGGTGCTGGCGAAAACTCTTGAGAGTTCCTTGGACGGCCAGAAGATCAAATCAGTCGATATTGTCGACCATAAACCCTGACTGCTCATTGGAGGGTCAAATTCTAAAGTTAAAGCTCAGCTACTTTGGTCATCTGATGAGAAGAGAGGAGTCGCTGGAGAAAGATTTGATGTTGGGAAAGGTTGAGGGTCACCGGAGAAGGGGTAGGCAGCGAGCGCGATGGTTAGATGGCATCCTCAAAGCGCTGCAAATGAAGTCATGTGATGTTAGAAAGATAGTAAGAGACCGGAAAGCGTGGCGTGATATGGTCCATAGGGTCATGAAGAGTCGGACACGACTGAACTGAATTGAGGTAAGGAGAGTCCTGGATGTGGTGGGCAGAGATGTAGCTGGCACGGAGGTTCGCCATGCAAGTGATGCTGGCGATTACGATGTGGCTGCAGATTCCTCGATGCTATTTTCACTAAAACCATTCTTATGTAGGTGGAGCCCACTTATTGACAGAGTTAAAGGATTGGCAGGTATGCTAACATAAAAGTAAATCTGACGTGTGTGTACTGAATGAGATACACATGATGGCACTCACAGCTGTAGACACCTACAAAGCAATTCATGACAACAAATTTGCCAGAGACACTAACACTGCTAACGTGCGTGAACGCGAAAGCGTTACAGAAGTCATGCAGTTGACATCTTAAGACTAGGTTGCGATGCTCGTACCGCAGGAGTGGTCGTCGATGATGCTCTCCGCTTCTGTAGCCTCCGCAGTCGCTGTCGAGCATTTTCTGCCAGCCTTGCCTCATCGGCGGTAGCATACTTTCGTGGGCGCCCTGCTTTTCGTGAAGTATAAGCCATAGGTCGCGTAGGAAACTTGTAGGTCACAGACAATGTCAACTCCTCTTCATCATACTTCATTGCACACATACCATCGTTCACTCGGGAGTCTGAAAAGACAACGCCAACATCGCACAGCCCACTGACGCCTTTTGCGTTTCACTTCCATCGAACCTCGCCGCAGCAGTCATGTTTCGGTGATAGTGAAACGCAAAAGGCGTTCATGCGATGTGCGACGTCAATTGCACTGTTAGAGATCCCCAAGTGGTCGAAATTATTCCGTAATATAGCATTCCTTTCCCTTTCATAACACTCCACCTTTTTCCCTTTCCCACAGTGCAGTGTCCACAAGGACGTGAGACAGATACTATGCCTTCTGTTTACTAAAAACCAAAATTCAATATTTCCCTTATGGCCTCTCCACTCCGAAGCCCAGCTATGTTTCCTTGCTCCAAAGCTGCTGCTTTCACTCTCCTCTCCACTTCTGTATGAAACAGAGAGGGATGCTTTGTACCAAGATGCTGACAAGTGTATTGTCATATTGGGCTATATAAGATTTTTGCCTTATTAACATTAGAACTGAATCTAACTGACATAGTTCCATTTCCCTGTAATTCACATTTGTACTATATTCATAGGTCGTACTGCAGCAACAAGCCAACACATATTCGCCAGTTCAAATTAGAGAGACACTTGGCTCCCATGCTTGCAAATTGTCATTTGTGTATGCACACTTTGCTAATCGCCTACTGAGCAGTCTTCTAATTGTGCCTCAGCCATCTCACACACGTAAGGATGCGCCTGCATTTCTTAGATGTAGTATGTCTGACTTAGGATCCAAGGCCCCCAGGCAGTGAGAAATGGACTAAAGAATTGATTGATTGATTGATTGATTCCCACCTCACCCTTCCATCTCAGAGGAGCTACCCAAGTTGGCAGCTCCTGCCAGTTCATGTCGCCTTGCAACGTCACACAACTTGCTGATCGGCCAGCGCTTGACTATGTAATTTGCTGACTATTAACTAACCACTACTGAGCCAGGATCATGCTCGCGATTTTTCGCAACACTGGCAATGTTGGATTTTCTGCAGAATAGAGATTTGAACCCTGAATTGGATTTGAATTTGGATTTGAACCCTGCGGTTCAAATCCAAAGCCATAAGAACCTGCTTGTTTGGTGGAATATAACTGTGGAATTGCTAGATTTGTTTCATTTCCGCTTGCCATAAAGTCATGGACATGACCTTACAGGGCGCGAATTTGAAGGGAAAAAAATTTATTTTAGCACTGTCTCGCCTCCCAGCAATATTCATTCGAGCAAATGAAGCGTGCATCCTCACTAATGTTTCTACTGCTCTTATCTACACGCATTCGACCCCAATCACATAAAATATGATTTTCTTTAAAATGAAATTGGATCCTGCAAATTTCTGCCCATGACTCCACAAACAATGCGACAGTAAAAGTTAAAAAAAAAAACATCGCTCATTTCTGCATCTTATGTACCACAGCCCCTAAAGACAAGGGTAAATTATGCTGTCCAGTTGTAAAGTCACACCACTAAGTGTCTTCTATTGGTAAACCGTATTATCTTTAAAGAGTTCAAGAGAGCGAGCACATATGCTCTCTGCCCCACTGGGGTGATACAGTGGTTACGGCGCTCGACTACTGTTCCAAAGGATGCGGGATAAATCCCAGCCTCGGCGGCCGCTTTTCGATGAAGCCGAAAAGCAAGGCACCCGTGTGCTGTGCGATGTCAGTGCACGTTAAAGAACCCCAGGTGGTCGAAGTCTCTGGAGTCCTCCACTACGGCATCTGAGTCGCTTTAGGACATTAAACCCCGCAAACCAAACCAAACCAAACCAAACAGATGCTCTCTACAGGGGAGACACAAAGGCGTACAACATACATGTTCTCCTCAGTGGAGGTGTGTTGACGCCTACACTCCGTTTCACCCAGGAGGGCGTCTGTGTACCCAGGGACACACTTTTCGGGCTGCACTGGACACCAGCTTGCTTGTACATTCCACGAGCTCGCCTCTCCAAATATGCCGACAGAGCTGGAACACGATTAAAAAATGTTTCTTTCAAACAAGTTTAGGACAGGCAGTGGTACCCAATCACACGCCTTCAATTTACTCCTGATATTCATAACTCAAAAGGTACTGCTACCTTGCCTAAATATGAGTTCAGCACAAATCAATGGCACCTGATTCCTCCAGGATGTCAATATTCGTAAAGGTACCCAAATCATGCAGTAGAGGCATGGACAAAATATGTCGTAAACCAGTCACAGTTGGATGACAAGGATTTCCTCTCATAAAGAACACTATAAAATACTTTCCTGTCACTAAATGCTCTGAAGTTTGTCATTCTGTATTTTTATTTTGACACGACCCAGTTATAATTATTGTTTATAACATTTTTGGTACTTGAGTATTGCTACAAATGGGTTTGACTACATCTATACGTCATTACACAAAGGTTTCAATATTGTTTGTAACCATTTAAAATTTGCCACCCAAGACTCTCGCTCACAACCTACAACGTGAAGCGAAAGCTCCACTTTTCACATGCAATGTGCAAGGTCATAGCATTTCACACCGGTGACCTTGAAAGCACACGGCTAACTGCATAATTCGCTCGCTCCACAAGTGTGCCTAACCATGTACACGTATCCAGTCACCCTGCAGATGTTGTGTGCCGTTTAGTACTTCGACATATTAAAAAATCACAAAATAAAAAGGCGGAGTGACCTTAAACTTGTAATTAAGTGCAGGTGTCCGCTCGAAAGTGAGACAAATAATGCGCCTTCCTTTCCCCCAAAACTAGTCTCAAGAAAGAAAAATGAAAAACAAAAGATCACGGAATGAAAAGGCCAGCGTTATAGAGGCATCTGCATTCAAGGCAAAGCTAGTCTGTTCCCCTACTTCAAACCATCAAACCATGTAAAACCTTGGTAAAGCATGCACGACTATGCTTAACTCAGCCTTTTCTCATATCACTAGGTTGAAGACATGCTTAACCCCCCTCCTCATTATTATTTAAGGGATAGATTTATCTATGGCAAAGTGGGACAGTATCCCTCACTACCCCAAAGCAAGAAAATTTATAGATGTAAGCCATGGTCAATCCCTCTTACTTTTGGAAAAAAAACATAAAAGAAATACATGGCTCAAATGAGGTCGCCCTTCCCACCCTCCAACTGTGCTTCCAAGGGTCACCCAATGTGAGGCCTATGATATTAGCAGGGAAGGTGATAAATGTGTCACCACGCCTTCATTTGCCTTGCTGAACAAAAAAAAGATATATACCTGAGAAACCGTTTGCCACACTTAGATTAGTTGTTTTTTTTTTTTTTTGGACCTCTTGTGAACAAGCGTGCGCTTCCACCACTGAACTGTATTTATGTACCATACCTTTGATGTTTAGCACTAATCCTATTTTTTTCTACATTTTTGTTCTCGTTCTATGTGCTAGTCTTTTCAATTAATTACAACACACCAACTAGCCCAGACAGTATGCTACTAAAAGCACAATTTCAATGTTCAAGTATCAGTTGCATCACAACACTGCCCACTTCATAACATTGGCATCAACTTTTGGTTAGCGCATGCAGATCCATAATGACCCAATCAAAGCAAGGCCTGTTTTCATTCTGACTGACAATAAAACAAGGCCCTACAATTTTTAACAGACCAAGGGGGCTTATCGACCAAGACGGCACGCCAATGCAGACACATAAGTAGTACCTTCTCTGCATCTTGAGGAAGGCTTACTGTACGGTGGGTTTAATTTCTGAGGCATGTACAGCTTACAGCATATATATGTATAAAAGCACTCAGCATAGGCTTTTGCATCCATTACAGCCCATTCACATTGCACACTACATGAATAACATTAAAAATACAAGACTGAAGAAAAAAGGTTAATGCATGTACCCATGTTTATCTAGTTCACGAAAGTGCCACAAAATCAACTTCACAGCCATGAAAACAGCAGCAAGCATAAATGCCGCACAAGTACTGACAATGAATACCTAGAGCCCCAGAAGGACATTTTCATTTATGAAGTTTGAGTCAAAATGGTCTTTCAGCACGCATAACACTGCATATCGGATGAACAAAAATCTGTGTTGGATGAACCCTGCGCACTGCAAACCAGATATAACACACACAATGAGGTGGACTCAGCAAGAGGCAGAGATGACAGTATGCTTGCGATGAGCCTGGCTCGTCACAATCTCCCATGGGGTCAACACAGTTATTTGGAAAAAATAATAAAAATACTTTTTTTACGATGCAACAGCACCTCTTGCCGAAGAGTTCCAAATATGTGATGACCATATGACACCGGTCCACAACATATGCTATGGCTCCAATTTTGCAATGGCTATTAGTGGCAAAACCAACGAGGATGTACTAAGACTTAAATTTATGAGTATCCACCTGTTTAACAGTGTATCGTGACAGTGATAAGTGCAAGTATTAAAATATGCAAAGTGTATACGGCCTCAAAGAATGGTCAGCGCTTGTTGTTAAAAGCCGTAGTCCTTGTATGGGCAAGAAGTGTATGGCCCCCGTTGGCTGGGATAATCACCTTGGCCATCTCTCACAATAACAGAGACTTTTAGTGACAACAATACATTCCACACAGAAAGCCCACACCGGCTAAACACTTCAACAATAAAGCAGGCCCTTTTTGCCCCATACAGAGAGAGAAATGGGCAAATTTCACTGGCGGGAAGATTTTTATATCAAAATTTTTGAAGCAATAAATAAGCCTTGATGAAAGAAAAGTATCCAAACAGCCAGAATAATTGAGATAAACTACTGAGGTTAATAACTGGATGGAGCTGTCCGTAGCGTTCAATTGAAAAAAAAAAAACTGTAAGCATGCATTAAGATTTCTTGGCTCCTGCTGTGTGGATTACATAAACAGCGTGCAATTTTTTTAAAAGAGTGAAAAACAAGATCTCTTTCAATAGCGGGCTTACTTCGCAAACGGAAGATAGAAGAATGCGTGCTTTCTCTTGCAATGCCCAAACAGTGAAAATGTCTCGCATGAAAGGTATGAACTCCTAGGATTTCATCCTAATACTTGCTTTTATTGCAGGAATGTAAAAAAAATTACTACATGAAAAAAAGGGATTGTTAAAGCATAATCAAATTTAGCTATTTGTGAAGATATCTGAATGTCTTGAAATAAAACTGGGCAGCAACTCGAAAGTGCAGAGTTAATCACACACAAAGCTCTGAACTTTTCGATCATCTGCCACTTCAGCGTGTGACCATAAAATGCCTGTGTTGTTTTGCCATTTGGGGTATGTTTCATTTGCAGCAGGCATCCTCACCAGGTGAAACTTTGATTGAGTAATTATACTCAATATGTCCATTCCTTCAAATATGCTAGTCATCTGTGTAGTTGAGCAAGCAAAGGCAACAATTACTCGAAGTTTTACACCACGAAATCACAAGATATGTTGGCCAACGGAGGACTAAGCTCATAATGACAAATATGAAGAATTGTAACATGGTTTAGGCAACTAAGCAAACAGCCACAGAGTTAATTCCACAATGCAGCAGAATGAAAATTTCATGCGTCCATAAAAAAAATTGTTGTTTGGCGCATAAAATTTTACTTGCTCAGTTTAGTAAACGTAGGCAACTTGGAAAAAAACTTTTGCAGAGAAAGCTGCACTGCGCTAGGTTTTCAAACCATCAGCGTGGCACCATGACACCGTGCCGCGTGACCGTTGCCTAGCAACCGTCACGTGGTATAGACCGAAAGCTGGGCTAGGAGTTTGAGGAGGAAAAAAGAAGGAAAAGAATAAGAAGTAAAAGAAGAAGGAAAAGAAGATGAAGAAGAGGACAAAAAAGAAGTGGAAGAAGAAGAAGAAAAAGAAGACAGATAACTCAATAGTTTGTAGAGGCGAACGACAGCAGCGGGTTGCTAGGACAGAAGGTTCATTCGAACGTTGTGACGGCGAAAAATTTGCTGCAACACTCACAGCTTTCGCTCTATCACTAGGTCCAAGCCATGCTTAAACCCCCACAAATTTTATTTTCCAAAACTCAAAATTTTGTTTTTGACATCTTAACCATTTTCAGACATAAAGAAACCTACAGCCATAGCCTCCTTTATACTCTGTGCCTGTCAACGCGCCGCGCGAACAATAGAGCGTCGTCGTCGAGTAAAGTTGCGCGGTTCCCTCGCTGAGGGCGCCGCTGACGTAGGGGTCGAGGCACACGGGTGGCACGGGTACGAATGTCGGCGCGGGGCGGGAACGCTGTTATTCGCTAGCGGGATAACTGTTCCTAAGCATGAGTCGTGCATATTCAGCATATTTACTTGTAAGGCCAACATCCACTAAGCATAACAAGTGATCATGATACTTGTTAGGCAATAACACCAACGCTATATGACATTTTATGTCAGGCAGTTTCAAGAAATTGCGAATGGCTCGAAAAACTGCACGATTGCTCTGCTAGCACCAATGGTAATAGAAAAATTACAATGCTAGTCTACGCTGCAATAAAAAAATATTCAAGAACAAAGGCACCAGCATTTATTTACACATTTCACAACAGCAATTGTGCTTCAAGAGTACCATGTAGAAGTGCTGTTATGAATAGCTGCCACAAGTTGGGAAAAAAAGTTCATGGTGACTGCTGTCACTGATAGCACTTCAGAAGCCAGCTTGATTTACAGATGATTGGAACAACTGCATCGCAGCATGCCGTTGAGATCTGTAAGAAGAATAATTTTGGTATCAGCTGTTACTTTCAATGATTCAGCGCGTCGTACAAACATTTTTTGTTTTTTTTAATCTAGAAAAACAAGGAAAGACAAACATACACGTTGCATCTTTCTGTTTCGATCACCCCAAAATAATCGTAACAATAGGCAAAGCTCGTGTTTTTATTTTTTCACAGAATTGCGCAGTTAGCAAAACACAAAATACTGCGCTGGAGCACATGTAACATACCACACAGACGAGCTAACCAGGGAGGAAGTTCGCATCGCAGTCCAGAAAATACATGCGCACATTTAATATTATTATTACCTTACTGACGCGTAATAAACACACTTCTGGTGCTGTCATTATTTCTCACAGGCCTTAATGCGGTTGAGTGCGAGAAGGGAAACTAATATAGGCTTTGCAAGATTTGGTTTAGCTCACTTTAAAGTAGTCATCTTCACAATAGGTAAATCTTGTGTTTCTATTTTATCACAAATTTTTGTATTTAGCGTATACTGCAAAAAAAAAAAAAAAGAAAAAAAAAAGCTTCACAGGAGCACACTAACACACTACGCAGACGAGCTAGGCTGGGAAGCAATAGCATTGCAGTCCAGAAAGCACAGGTGCGGATCTAACATTACTATGGCCGTATTGACGCTTAATAAACACATTGGTGCTGTCACTATATTTTACAAGCCTCAAAGCAGCTGAATACTACGCAGTGATCGCCGGAAGGACAAAGCAAAGCTGGCACTTACCAGTTGGTGCAATGCTGTATTCCTGCAGCACCCGAAGGCAGAGGAAAGTAGAAGCATGACCTTGCACACAGCAGAACAGTCCACGAAACAGCGAGACAGCGGCAGCGTGTGGCTATCCGGACCGTGTTGCAACACGGCGCACCCGGCACTCGCCTGGCGAAGGTGACCCTTCATCGCTGTCGCCATCTCTCGGCAGCCAGCGGCGTAACTTGTCTACAGAGGAGGAGCGGCGGCAACGGCCGCGGAGTTGACAGGCACAGAGTGTATAAAGGAGGCAATGCTACAGCAGAAAAAATTGTCTCTGTCACATTCTGTTAAAAAAATGGGACGATTCTGTGAAAAACTTCAAAAGATGTCCACATTAACTTTCCATTTCTTTTCTTTGGATTCTATGATGCTGTATATCATTTTAATTATGGAAACAGAGGCATATATCAGATATCTTGAGGTGAGTCACAGTTGAATGTGACTATGTTCCCTAATACCTTGCTTCAAAAGGAACCGCCAACATGAAAGAAAGAAGAGCATTCACTGACTAGGTACTAGTGGTAAAAAACAATTTTAAAAATAGGACTAACTGCAGGATGAGCAAAAAGTGAACTCGTATGGAGGGACTCATGAGCTTGGTGGATACAAGGCACATACAACAAATTTTTTCCTTCGTGTGAAAGAATGAGTAAAAGAGACCAGCAGCCAATTTTTCGCTCTCCCCCTTTATTTCACTCTCTACCAATCACTGAAGATGTCGGACCCCCCTTCAATGGACCCAGACTTTAAGTGTGGACAATGCTCGGCCAAACATGATAATCATGAACCAAAAGCACTGACCAACATGCCGCTGGTCACGTTGATACTTGGGAGGCCGCTCAGGAAGATGCTGCGTAGGAACTGCACCTGGTAACAGCCACCGCCTTTTCCAACCTGCCAGTAGTCAGTTCCTCCTCGCATGAGAGACATACGAATTCGGACTAACTTTAGCAAACTAAAAAAAAATATACAAGACTCCAATTGCATTGCCAATAGGAAGGAAACAACTGGAACAAAATGGAAAATCCTCCATTCCCACTGGTTCTGAGTCATCATCATCATCATCAGCCTGATTATACCCACTGCAGGGCGAAGGCCTCTCCCATATTTCTCCACTTAACCCGGTTCTGTGCTAGCTGCATCCACTTGACCCCTGCGAACTTCTTAATCTCATCCGCCCACCTAACTTTCTGCCTCCCCCTGCTACGCTTTCCTTCCCTTGGAATCCAGTTTGTTACCCTCAGCGACCATCGGTTATCCTCTCTTCGCACTACATGTCCTGCCCATGTCCATTTCTTCTTCTTAATTTCCACTAGAATGTCATTAACTTGAGTTATTTCTCTGACCCACTCTGCACGCTTTCTATCTCTTAATGTTACCCCTACCATTTTTCGTTCCATAGCCCTCTCTGGGTGAGTCAGGTGAGATATCTATTTAGACCAAATGGACTTGACAATTGCAATGAACTGGACGAAGTTGGGAGAAATTAGGAAATCACTGCCTACAATCAGTAACGACTGAGACCGATGTGTCCAATGGACTTGCATATTGAAACCATTGGCAAAACCAGTTGGCCTTGCCAATAGGTCGAAATGATCTGTCCAACAGCACCTAATATATCCATATTCATCAACATGGCAAAACTAATATCGCTTTTATAGCAAGAGCTTTTAAAAACCTTCATCATCTAATGTGTATATGTCATTTACATTTTTCCTGCCGTTTAATTCGAAATAAATAACTTCGCTAAACTGACAGGCTTTACTAGAACGGGCTTAAAGGCCCACTGTTCACCCTCCGATCGAAAATATTTTCTTCCCCGGTGACTGTGAGACTTCGCCCCTGGAACGCAAGGCCGCAAAATGTTTTTGAAAAGAGTAACTAATAACGCAGTTACAGCCACCGCAATCACCCGATTCTATCCTGCCTCTCTCCTTCCGTTCCCTCGCAAAGGTTTTTCACTCTCCTGCCCGAGGTCGTCTAGCCTCCGCACTATACCTCCGCAATACAAATTCCCCTTCCTCCTCCGCGTTTGGCGGGAGGTGAGGCGTGGCTCTCCGCGAGCGCGAAAAAAAAAAACGGTCGAGGGAGCGCGCGCTGCTGGATTCAGTCTGGCCGTGGCGAGGGAAAAGCGCGCTGCGAGCGGTAAACACCCATCCTCCCGTCAGTCAGCTAGACGGACCAATGGACGTCGTTCCCGATACGTACGTCATTATCGGGGCCCGTTGGGCCAGCGCAGGGAGCGGTGAAACTGGCTTCTCAAAGGAGAGCATGAGGGAGCTTTGAATTGTATTTTCGATGCTTTGCGGCGCGCATGTCGCTGTAGAATTTTGCACAGACTATCTCCGGTACCTGATCGAAACACTGGGCTCCTTTTCTAAAAAGGGCCTTCCCTGGACAGTGGCCCTTTAACAGTCATATATGTGGGATATATAAAGTGGGAGCAAATTTCTGTTATATATTGATTACATATTCAGCTTGTCCATTCACTGTGATGCCTGATTGTTTGCTTGGCTTGATTTCTATGAAATTTTGTATTCATCACCATTCCCATTCCTTTGCGAAAATGTTGGCGAAAGTGCGTCGCCCTTACAAATCAGCACTTCGTTTTGCACCCTAATATTATTCATATCAGGCATTTTGCAGACATTCATGTCTGCACTGTGCAATGTTACCTCCATGAGACCTAATGGGTGGAATTGGGCGAGTTTAGTAGGTCATGTTCCCAATAATGAGTGGAAATTTTCCAATTGGTACTAGTTCAAATCTTCAAATAAAGTCATTTCTTTTTTCTTTTCTGGGTTAACAGCCAGCAAATTACTCACCAAACAGGCTAGACCCAACTCCGTAGATAAAATCCTCCTCCCGGAAGTGTATACTGCACACCCGCTTAGTAGGATGAGGCTGCTCATCCGAAAGCAGAAGGCTCATCCACATTTTTCGTAGCTTTTCGTCTTTTGGGTAACTGTGAAAACTGAGATTAGCATCGGTTGCATAAGAACGGCACTGCGGCACCGAACAATAAACCACCATGCTGGGCAGGTTGCCGGCGATCTACAAGCTTACAAAGTCAGCCGGACATTGCCAGTCGACCAAAGATGACAGCTACGTGGGAGAATAAAAGCACCACAAGCTCCAATTATCTAATCGTTCACCGATAGACACCCCGGATCGCGGGCCTCGGCAGATCAGCTGATCCAACAAAATACGTCACACCCGATAGTGGCGCGAATCCACGGCGCCAAGTGCGCTGTTGTTCTGAACTGCTAAATGCTGCTAACTTTTACACCACTTCGAATGCAACAGCAACATCACATTAGAAGCCCAAAGGCAGCGTTTAGTTTGCTGATGCCTCGACTGCCTCGCGTTGCAAACGCGACTTGCAACGCGTTGCAACGACTTGCAAGAAATAATCCAATCCAGCATGGCCATGGCCGCGCCCACGCGCAGCAGTAAGCATTTCCTTCCTCAATGGCAGCAAGGCTACACTATTCGCAACTTTCACCTTCGCAGCAGCGCCAACGCGTTCAGCGCGCGACCACAGAGTACGCCGTGGTTCAGCGTACCAACGATCAGCGCGGTTTGGGGTGGCGAGTGCAGCCCCACGGTCAAAATACAAATGTTTTCTACTGCAGTGGCTAGAGACTGCACGATTACAGAGCCGTCATGCATTCTTGCAAAGGTTTGGAGGACAGTAGAACGCGACTCTGCGTACTCACACAACTCGATTCCCATCGCACGATGTTTCTTTGCTCCAGACCCTTTACTTCTGGCATTTTCCTGACGATACTGACGCTTGGCCTCCGCCTCCTCGGCTTGCAGTTCGGGGTCTTGACGCTTCTGCCGCTTCACGTCGGCTTCTCTTCGCAGTTCGGCGTTCTCACGTTGTATACGCCGCATCTTTTCTGCCCGCCTAGCCTTAGCCTCCACATTCACGATCCCCACGATGGAGGAATCCGTTGGTTTATCCACGGTATTCTAGAGCACTATATCCACGGCCGGTCTCGAGGGAGAGCGCGTTTCTCCGTTCTTCTACGGCCTCTCCAATGGCAATGGGGTCTGTTTCCACCGCCCGCCGCGCCTTGGTGGGGTCGCCACCGCCCCACTGCTGCTTGATGCAGGCGCAGTTGATGCAGGCGCAATCACTGTTCCTGAAGCTCTTGGCTTTAGAGATAAAAGTGGCCGGGTGAATAAACTGGCGATGGAAACTAGCAAAAAACGGCTGGAAGATTGGTGGCTTAAAAGCAGAGAAGTGGCAATGTTAGTAATGTAGGAGCAAAATTTAATAAATAGAATGGTGGTTTAGTTAACCATTCTAAATCAATAATTAAGATATAGGGAGAAAAATGAGCATGATAGCTACTGCTACCACCCCGATTCAGAGGGGACGCTCCTATATTCCATCCATCCATCCATCCATCCATGCTCCTCCGCTACAGCCGTTCACGCGCAAGGGAAACGCGCGCTCGCTCTTCGCTCCGCCCGCATCAGTTGCAACCGGCAGGTCCTGATATTTCACCCCTTATGGCTTATAGGAAGAAGCCGTAATCGGCGTCTGATTTATCGTGTATGAGCAATAAAATAGTCAATAATGCGCCAGTGCTGTCAGTGCTGTCGCGCACGGTCGAATGAAGTTTCGGGTGCACTTACATCAACACTTTTTGCCCCTAAATTTTTCACAAAACTATATGTACCATTTTATGCAGTGTGCCTTTGAAAGCTGTAAGCAGGTATAACGCGACCTGACGCTAGTGCATGGCAAACTGTTCGGTGGATATTCCAAGTATTATGTCAACCGCTGCCGTTTTCGTTTAGAGCAAAACAGGCACTGACGAAAATTCATAGCACGTCTAAGATTCAGAGTAAGGAACAAAAATTTACGCATACAGTTAAAATTTCAGTTGTCTAGTGAAGTGGGCTGTTCTAGCTTCGTTATGCTTCGTTTAAAACAAATCAGTAGGTTGAAAGACAGCAGATGTATACGCATACAGTCTCGCGACTGACGCACACGTAGACAGTCGTAGTCAGTTTAATACCAGTGATAAAAAAAATTAATCAAGGAAATGGGCATATATATGCATAATTGAAAAGAGCAGCAAGCAATAAAAAAAAAATGTCCTTCAAAGTTAACACATTGCACTCATTCATCAAAATGGTACATGCGGCTAGAAAATGAAAGTCTCAAAATCTTTCTGGACGGTTTGTGCACATAAGGAGCTGGCCTTTCGTTCCTGTCCGTCACTTTCTTAGCATAATTGACAAGAAGGAGTCTGAGAAATTTCTCACATATTAAAGAAGCGGACCTATAGTCAATGCCTTCCGGGCAACTCAGCAAAGGTGAGTTCTCAAGTGCTGGCTGGATTAAGATTTGAAGGACTTCAAGGACATTTGTGTGTGGTAGGTGCACGACAGCTTTTTCAAAAAAAGACACAACTTTGTCCAAGAGAGCTACAAACTCTGGTTTTGGATAATGCAGTCCGCTAGAATCTTGTCCTCGCAGAATAGTGTACATGGGGCTGCTTCTTTCGCTGGTTTCAAGAAGTATAGCACAAGCGTCACACCCGAAGTCACTGATTAACTTCACAATGTATCCAGCGACATAAGCAAGACACGTGACAGTGGGTAATGGGATGACAGGAGATACCATCACTTCTTTCAGTTCCTCGGTTACTGATTGCGGCAGAGCTGAAATGATTTCGTCGGTGTCGACACTAGGTGCCTAGGCGCGCAATACAGCGCGACATACAACTCCTGTAGTCACCTCTGAATAAATAGCACAGAGAAAAGCTTTTATATTCATTATTGAGGAGTGTCCCTTGAGTAGCAGTGGCGAATGTGTAATAAGCAAAGCATTCTACCAAAATAATGGGGCAGTGATTGCTCTCTAAGGCAGGCATTACTGCACAGGTAGTTAAGGAACTATTAGTTCAAAAACATATACTAGAAAAAGAAAGAAAATATTGCTAGGAATTAGTGCTTTTTTTCATGAAATAATCATGATATCATGTAAACATATTTCATTAAACCAACGTTTATTTGCAAAATTAAAATAATGTTTATAATACAACATAAAACATTTGGTGGTCTATAAATTATAGCAAAATTGAAAACAAAACTTAAAAGCGTTAACTCTGACGTTATACGACTAATACTTTGTCATGTAAGCATTGTGCAACTTACATTACATTTTTATAAAATTATTTTCACCTTCGGTGTTACCTCGATGGTTTCTCATCTAGCGCTGAAAGACGGTTTTGCCATTGTTGCTGTTATGTTTGCCTTGAAGAAGCTTCGATGTGATCACTGCTCACTCATCTTCTTGTACAGGCTTGGGCAAAAATTTAGATTAAAGTGAACAAAAGTAGATACCATGCCGCAATACATGTCATATGCTTGTCGAGCGTTTGCTGAGCGACAGTGTTTTTTAATATAAAGACTCCATTCACGTGTGTAGCACGCTGACAGGATGCGGCTGCAGCGTCTACCTTCTGTGATCTTTCATTTAGGGGCTGCACTCATCACGAAACCCGCGGGCAAAACCAGGCAAAAGCCACCCGCCGCCACTGAAGCAGATGCGGAGCGAACAGTGAGCAGGTCGCGCCCCTTGCGGCGGCGGAGAGCGTGACTCAAGGAGAAAAGCTCCCATTGTTCACGCGGTGATTGAGAAGGCCGTAAGAAAGAGCGCGCGTTCTCTCCCTCGAAACCGGCCGTGGTTTATCAAACGGCGGTAGCGCGAAAACGAAGAGGCGTCCGTGTGCTGTGCGATGTCAGCGCACGTTAAAGATCCCCAGGTGGTCGAGATTACTCCGTAGCCCTCCACTTTCATTCCCACCTTCCTCCCTTCCCTTACGGCGCGGTTGCGGGGTTGCGGTGTCCACAGAAAACAAGTGAGACAGTTACCGCGCCTTCTTATAAATAAAAAAAAAAAAAAACGGCGGTAGCGCGAACTAGTGGCGCTGTAGTCGCATTTGTCTACGTCGTTTGCTGCACTATAAGGACTGACCAGTCAAATTTTCAAGCTGCTTGTTGCTTGGATGGTGCTCGCAGTTATTATGAAACATTCCTTGAAATGAAATTTCTGCCCTTGATGAATTCTAACGAGTGTTAAACGTGAAAGTCTATTTTCTGCTCAGCAACAAAAACGGCAACAGACGATGCCACGACTAGGTAATTGTTCTTTGCCGCCTCGCGATGTGTCCTAAGTACATGCATACTGAGATCTCTCACTTCTATATGAGAGTGTCTTTTTGAGGATTAGGTTACTGTGGGGCTGCACTACACTGGCCAGCTGACCGCGTTGCGCGCTGCTATTATGGGCAAGCTTGCCTATTCTAGAGCCATGCGGCCGTGCTCCATTGGATTATTTATGCGGTATCTGAGGCTTGCAACGACCAGAGCTCTTTAATGTTACCAGTTCCGAAGCTTCCCTTAGGGCCCATGTATATATATATAAAAAACGGCGGTTTTCGATCGGTCCAAATTCGGGTGTTTGCGAATAGTGGCGTCGCCCGCGGAAATTCAGGAAACTTTAAGATTCTTGATAAATGCACAGACACCGAGTAAAATAAAATACGCTGAAGAGTTGCAGTAGCAAAACGTTTTGACATAACAGCCCTAGATGTAATTAGGTTGGAAAAGAAGAAAAAGTGATTTCCAGAAAGAAATGACGGCAATAGCAGAAAGCTTCTAGACCGTTTCTAGATGGCCGGAAGCCTGAATAACAACGGACAGCTTCAAATGAACACCGAGAGGCAAGAAAAGCACAGGTATCTCAGAATACAATAGACCAAAAATGTGAATCGTATCGATAAAAGAAACTGGATGTACAAGCCCTCGTCGAAAGTAGAATAAAGCAGCCCACCGATCACTGGTTGGCTGAAATCCATGATACCTACTAATAAAGGCGGACCAAGAAAATTCTGGAACCATATAAGCTGCCTAGGTAAAAATAATCAAGGAAAGCAGGACGGACTCAAGATATCGAGGAAAGTTGTTTAAAGTGAGACAACGCTGTGAACACATCATCATCAGCAGCAGCAGCAGCAGCCTGACTATACCCACTGTAGGGCGAAGGCCTCTCCCATATTCCTCCAATTAACCTGGTCCTGTGCTAGCTGCATCCACTTGACCCCTGCAAACCACCCACCTAACTTTCTGCCGTCCCCTGCTACGCTTTCCTTCCCTTGGGATCCAGTTTAATTGTTACTCTAAGCGACCATCGGTTATCCTTTCTTCGCGCTGCACGTCCTGCCCATGACCATTTCTTCTTCTCGATTTCCACTAGAATGTCAGTGACTTGAGTTATTTCTCTGATCCACTCTGCACGTTTCCTATCTTTTAGCATTATCCCTGCCATTTTTCTTTCCATATCCTTCTGCATTGTCCTCCACTTAAGTAGAATCCTCTTTGTTAACCTCCACATTTCAGCCCCTATGTAAGTACAGGCAAGATGCAACTGTTGTATACCGTAAAAACCCGCGTATAATACGAGTTTTTTTTCCAACTTTCAGCGTTCCAAATTTTCGCCTCGTATTATTTGCGGATCCCAACCAAAATGTCAAAGTTTTGCGAGAAGTTTTGGTTTCGTTGTTGCCGCGTGGCTACGGCTTGGCTTTGTTATCGATGTGCGGCTACGGCTTGGCTTCGTTGCCCTAACGTGGCCGCACCCCGCAGTGGTCACGACGTCGAGGTGTCGTCTCTTCGTTGTTGGGTCGTCGAGTGCGCACAGCATCAGCGCATGTGCTCTCGTGCAAACCACGGTTCGCGAAAAAGTGCACGCTTTTTTCTTTAAGTGAACGAGCAAGATGCCAGGGTCTCGGAAACAGTACTCGGCTGCTTTTAAGAGAAAGGTGATTTTAGTTGCTGAAAACATCGGCAACAGTGCGGCCGGGAGGCAGTTTGGCGTCACCGAGGGAAGCATTCGCGGATGGCGACGACAGAAAGAAGCCCTTTTCGCGTGCAAGGGAATGCGAAGAAGCTTTCGCGGGCCAAAGAATGGCGCATTCCCGGAAATTGAACTCGCTCTGACGGAGTTCGTACGAGAACAGCGAGCATCGCATCTAGCTGTGAGCGTAGAGCTTATGCAGGCAAAAGCTAGGGAGCTTGCAAGGGAAAAGGGAATTCCGAGCTCCGCCTTCAAAGCAAGCAAGCACTGGATACATCGCTATATGTGCCGTGCTGGATTCTCGCTACGCCGGCGAACCTCGATTTCACAAAAGCCGCCCGAATCCTTCGAAGAGCTGCTGGTGGCTTTTCAGCGCCACGTGATTTCTTTGCGAAAGACCAAAAACTTTCAGCTGGGGCAAATAGGCAATGCTGACCAGACGCCGGTTTACCTAGACATGCCATCGCCCCTCACCGTCCATGAGAAGGGCTCTAAACAAGTTTGTATCCGGTCTACTGGAAACGAGAAGACGCGGGTTACAGTCATGCTATCGTGCACGGCAGACGGCCGCAAGCTCCCGCCCTAAGTCATCTTCAAGCGCAAGACAATGCCGAAAGGTGAGGAGCTGCCGAAGAATGTCATCGTGAGATGCCATGAAAAAGGTTGGATGAACGAGGATCTTGTCCTCGACTGGGTGAAGTCAGTGTGGTGCAAACGGCCCGGTGCACTGTTGTCTTTTCCATCCATCCTCGTGCTGGACGCGTTTCGTTGCCATTTGGCCGACTCGGTGAAGAGGCTGCTAAGCGACTGCCGCACAGAACTTGTTGTGATTCCGGGTGGGATGACCTCACAACTTCAGCCTCTCGACGTTTGTGTCAACAAACCCTTCAAGGACGCAGTCAAGCGATGCTACGCGGAATGGATGCGGTCAGGTGAGCCTGCAGTGACGCCGGCCGGGCGGCTGAAGCGAGCATCGCCAGCCACGCTGTGCAAATGGATTGTGGACGCGTGGGCAAGCATCCCAGAGGAGCTTGTGCGCCGTTCGTTTAAGAAGTGCGGCATCTCAAACGCCCTCGATGGCACAGAAGATGAGTACCTGTGGGATGATTTGTCCGACAAAGAAATTTCCGAGGAAAGCGCTGCTGAAGATGAAAGTGATTGAAGTGTGAGGTCCGATTTCAATAAATGTCTTGTTTTTTCTCTCTCGTATTATATGCGGTAAAAACTTTTTTTTCCATTTCGCGTCTCCAGAATTTCACCTCGTATTATATTCGGGTTCGTATTATACGCGGGTTTTTACGGTACTTTCCTATTGAGCAATACCGGTAAGCTGCTAATCACAATCTGGGAGTGCTTGCCAAATGCGTTCCATCTCAATCTTATTCTCCTTGTTATTTCCCTTTCATGGTCCGGATCTGCGGTTACTACCTGTCCTAAGTAGACATATTCGCCTACTACTTCTAGTGCTTCGCTACTTAATGTAAACTGCTGTTCCTTCCCTAGAATATTGAACATTCCCTCAGTCTTTTGCCCATGGATTTTCAAGCCTACCTCAATCATCAATGTAGTTCACAGCATGAAGCTGTGAACTACATTACATTTATAGCCGAGTCATTGAAGAGCGACGATAGGGTGATCTCTGGAAATCAGGGAGCAACACAAGATAGCTGGATACAAAGCAGCTTAGAACTGACCAATCTAAGCTGGAAAAAGGCGGAAACAAATATTCCTAAAGCACATCTACAAGAATAGATGAAATTTCAATCAAGGTGATTAATGAACTTGGTCCAAGAATTAAGTAATGAAACGTTAATTGTTAAAAACTTTGGAAACAGTCATAACGAATAAGCAAATTCCCTAAAGCTGGCGGCAGAGTAAAATGAATTTGATTTATAAAGGGAAAGGACAAAGAAGCACATAAGATCCTACAGGCCGATTACGATAATATCTGTTATATACAGGTTGGTCATATGCAGGCGCTTAAATTGAAAATGCAGTCATTAGTATATCATGGGTAGAAAGTAAGAAGATACTCGGATAATGTCAGAACGGGTTTAGAAATTGTAGGCGCTTAGATGATAGCCTGTTCGTGCTTACCCAATATATCGAAATAGCTAGAGAGGTAAACAGACCTTTGTATTTAACCTTTCTGGACACAAACAGGGCGTCATCATCATCATCATCATCAGCCTGATTATACCCACTGCAGGGCGAAGGCCTCTCCCATATTTCTCCACTTAACCCGGTTCTGTGCTAGCTGCATCCACTTCACCCCTGCGAACTTCTTAATCTCATCCGCCCACCTAACTTTCTGCCGCCCCCTGCTACGCTTTCCTTCCCTTGGAATCCAGTTTGTTACCCTCAGCGACCATCGGTTATCCTCTCTTCGCACTACATGTCCTGCCCATGCCCATTTCTTCTTCTTAATTTCCACTAGAATGTCGTTAACTTGAGTTATTTCTCTGACCCACTCTGCACGCTTTCTATCTCTTAATGTTACCCCTACCATTTTTCGTTCCATAGCCCTCTGGGTTGTCCTCAACTTAAGTAGAACTCTCTTGGTTAGCCTCCACGTTTCAGCCCCATAGGTGAGTACAGGCAAGATGCAACTGTTGTATACTTTCCTCTTGAGCGATACCGGTAAGCTGCTAGTCATAATCTGCGAGTGCTTGCCAAATGCGCTCCATCCCAATCTTATTCTTCTTGTTATTTCCTTTTCATGGTCCGGATCTGCGGTTGCTACCTGTCCTAAGTAGACATATTCGCCTACTACAAACAGGGCGTACGGCAACATAAACAGGGAACTCCTGTGGAAGTTGGAACATACTAAAAGAAAGTATCGGTCATAAATAAGAGATTTCCTACAGGAAATATAACGGGATAATAAAGTAGAAACTACATTGGAAGGGATGAGAAGTACAGACGCTGTCAAAGTATTTAAAGTATTAAGATAAGGTTGTCCTCTACCACCGCTGCTGTTCATTCTTTATATGATAAATATGGAATGGGGGATAAAATAACAAACTAAGCTAGGTTTAGATAAATTAGGTGGAAGGGTCTTAGTTCAGCGCCTCCCCGGTTTGATGTATGCAGATGATATTGTGCTGTTAGCAGATAGCCAGGAAGACTTGGAAACTCTAGTTAAGTATTGTGGAGATGAAGGAGACGCTCTAGGCTTCAGTTTTAGCGCAGTTAAGTCGGGTGTGATGGTTTTCAACGGCTCGAATGATCAGGCAGAATATAAATATCTCAGGGTATGGGTTAACGCAGGATGGACATACATTGAAAAACATGAGCAATCACTTAGAGCAAAAGGGCGAAGAGATGCCGGGATAATGAATCATAGGGCATTGTGGGGATACAAGTATCAGGTGCCGAGGGGTATTTGGAAAGGAATTAAGGTGACTGGACTTACTTTCAGAAATGTGGTTTTGTGCCTAAAAGCAGAGGTACAATCGACATTAAAAATATATCAGAGAGCCGTCAGACGATTGGCACTGGGTGCCCACGAGAAACCACAAATGAGGTGGTACATGGAGATATGAACTAGGCACCTCTCGGAGCACGGGAAGCTCAGAGTAAAATATTATATGAGGAACGACTGAGGTGGGGAGGGGATATTGGACAGTAGCATGTGGGCAGGTAAAGTATTTAAATACCTATACCTTAAAAGAGTTGAGTCACAATGGAGGAAAAGAAGTAGTAAAACCAACCAGTAAGTATGTATGCTGATCACTGGGACGGAGAAATGAAGAGCGTTAAGAACAGGTGAAAAACAGAAGGTAACAATTGGATAAATTCTATGGAGAAGAAACAGAGTGTAGAACATACTCAAACTGGAAAAGGCAGATCAGGAAGGAAGCTTTCCTTGATAACTCAAGAGGCAACTCAAGAGACATTGTCCTACCTTTTGAAGCCAGATCTGGGTACCTTAGAACACGCAGCTGCAAAAAGAAATTCAATCGAGATGACACATGTGCAGTATGTGGCAAAGTCATAGGAACATTTGAACATCATATACTCGAACGTGATGGTATACATCCGTATGTCGATGCAGGCGCAGTCACTCTCTCGATGCCCCGGGGTTTAGATGCCATTGGTCGAATGAATGAATCTGCGGTGGAAGGTAGCAAAAAGCGATTGGAAAATCGGTAGCGTAGAAGCAGAAAAGTGACATAATGTTAGTAATGTAGAAATAAAAATTCAATAAATGGAATGACGGTATAGTTAACCGACTTAAACAATATTCAAGATATAGGGAAAAAACGAGCATTATAGCAACGGCTACCACCCTTCATTGCCTTCATCGCACACAGGAACGTTTTTACTGGCCGAAAATGCGTCAAGTCATTCAGCACTATGTAGCCAGTTGCGTCAAGTGCCAGCAGTACAAGCTCCCTACTTCCCGTCCACCTGGACCGCTGCACTCAATTGCGCCTCCGACCACACCCTTTGAGCAGGTGGATGCATCGACCTCTTGGGTCCTTTTCCGCGATCTTCTAACGGTAACCGGTGGATAGTGATATGTGTTCACCACCTCACTCGATATTCAGAAACAGCCGCAATACCCTTAGCCACTGCTTACGAAGTATCCCTATTTCTTCTGCGATTTCTCGTCCTGCGCCATGGCCCTCCTCGAATTCTGATCAGTGACCGTGGGCGCCAATTTACTGCTGAAATTATCGAAGAACTCCTTCGTCTATGCACCTGCGATTACCGTCATACAACGCCGTATCACTCGCAATCGAATGGACTTGTTGAACGGACCAACCGCACTCTGACCACTATGTTGGCGATGTACGTGGACTCTGATCACAATAACTGGGATGAAATCTTCCCTTTTATTACATTCGCGTATAACGCTGCACAGCATGAGATGACTGGATACAGTCCGTTTTACCTCCTGTATGCTCGAGTTCCCCGCAGTTGTCTTGATATCATCCTTCCTTTCTCCCTCCACAACGAGCCTTCTATCGCCACTACTTTATGTCGAGCCGAAGAAGCTCGCCGCGTTGCCCGCCTCCGCATCCTAGACTCACAGGAACGTTCGAAGGAGCGTTATGACAACCGACGCCCACATGTCTCTTATGTGCCCGGTGATTTAGTGTTTCTGTGGGCGCCGCTGCGCAAGCGTGGTTTAGCCCAGTAGCTGCTGTTTCGTTATAGCGGCCCTTTTGTCGTTTTGGAGCGCCCGAGTGACGTGAACTATGTAATTTCACGCCGCACCGAAAATGGCCGATGCTCACGCCGGACCCAGGTGGTGCATATGTGGCCCGGCTAAAAAGGTTCCATCCCCGGCACCTTCCTTAAACTGCTTGTCCTGGGGCTTCGTCTGCGAGGGAGGAAGTGTCACGTGCTTCGGGGCGTCAGGAAAGGAAGAAGAGGCTGGAGAGAAGAAGAAGAAACGGAAGACACAATGGTGTGTGCTGGTGTTACTTGCGTGACTCGCAGCGCTTTAGACCACCAATAAACACCCCCGTTACGTACTGAGTACGTAACAATATGTGTGTGTGTGTGTGTGTGTGTGTGTGTGTGTGTGTGTGTGTGTGTGTGTGTGTGTGTGTACACACACACACAAAAAAGCAAAAAAGACCAATAGGGTGCGTTATTGGTTTTATAAGAATCGGTATTGGTTCTGTAGGTATTCTATGTGTTTTATCTGCATTTCTATGAGACTTATTCAGAAACTCATAAATCTTATAGACTGGTACATATTTGTCCTATAGGCAATAGTATTGGTTTCATAGGTTTATCGGTGGGTTGTATAAGAAAAGTATCAGACCAGTGTAGAAGCCCATACATCTTATAGGCTGATACATGCTTGTCTTGTAGACTACTACATATTGGTTCATGTGTCTGATACATCAGTATGCCTTTGTTTATGGGTCTTGCATGCAGGATCAGTACGTTGGAGATTTTAGGTCTTTGTCATTGTTTCCTTTTCCATCTCGGACACATCCCCAAAACTCACGCATTCATCCCGTTTATTGAGTGTTGCCGTAACGTACAATATTAGCCGCAATAACAATTGAGAACGCTGCGCGCGGTCTCAACAAACTACGTACGGTTGGAGCCGCAAGACGCGCGACGCTGTTGCTACTGGATCACTGAATGGAGATGGGAAAGCACGCGGATATAGCACGGTTCCGTCGGGGCCCAGCTCAGTCACAATCACCTACATGTGCAGAGCAGGGGATTGAGAGGCGCGCGTCCAAGCAACTGCAACGCTGCAACCGCCGCCGAAGCGAGAGGAGTCGACATCGAGCACGCGACGAGTACGGTTCGAGCTGCCGACGCGGTAGCGCGATGCCGGCGGCGCTTCGCAGCGGAGAGGTAGGTTTCCTTTCTCTCACTCTCACTCCCGCGCAAGCGTTCCCGTGCTGGCCTCTCTCATCCTCCTTTCCACCTCTCCTCTGGGCGCGCATGCGCAGCACCGTAGAGGCATTGCGGCTGGCGCGATCGCTGATCGGGCGGCAGTTCGGTCGGTGCCCTGTGTTTTTCGCCGATTTTCGGGGTGCTTCTCGAGGATATCAACGTTCCAGCGCACGTTCAGCTTTTGATCAGGTGCGTGTGCATCACTTGCAACTTCGGGCTGACGTTCATACTTTGTCAGTGTATGATGTGGCTTTGCGTTGCAGAATGCCGTTGCCTGCACGCCAACAAAGGAATTTGAATCGCGCGGTGTGATATAACGCAGCGTCGAGTTTTAAAGTTGTCGGCACGATTTCTTGAAAGTATTGATGAAACTTTTTAGCGTTAACCTGTTTTCGAATATCGTGCGCACTGTGTTTAAGTGGCAGAACCTGTGGTGAGGCGCAAGGCGGAATGTTGGTTCAGCAGCTACCTCGGCGTTCAGTAATGGCGGCGCCTCTCCTAACTGCCTCCGCATGAATACGCGCGCAATCGCGGTTGCCGGTATATGTGTGGACCGATTTTTTGAAGTCATGATGGTGTCGCGTTCTTGAAATCGCTTATTTTTCAAGCTGTAACGCAATTTTTTATTTCTTTCAGGTGCCTTAGCATTCGAGAGACTACATCATCGGGCCGAAATCCGCAATCTTGGAATCGAGGGCTACCTGGATGCAGTCAATGTTTGGATTATGTGCCAGTATGCGTTGCCGCTGTCATTGTGGATTAAAATGTGTATACATGCACCTGCTGCGTAACTCATCCCTAGAAAATGGAACATAGCTGCCCTCTCCTCTCAGGTGTCCGGAGAGGTAAAACACCCGCAGCTACTCGATGAGACCAATATTCCATAGGGCCTACAAAACCAATAGGAAGTCTACTGGTTTTGTAGGTCTATCAGATTATTGACAGCTATGGGTGTACTAGCATTACAGACCTATCAGTTTATCAGATGCTATAGGACCGATAAAACCATAGCCTATACGACCAGTAAACAATTGACCTATAAAACCAATACTCCAGTAGACCTGTAAAACCAATCGGCTAGGATACCCATAAGACCAATACTCTGGCAGACCTATAAAACCAATATCAATAATCTGATAGGCTATTAGTTTTCTATCGGATTTTTTTGCTAGGGTGTGTGTGTGTGTGTGTGTGTGTGTGTGTGTGTGTGTGTGTGTGTGTGTGTGTGTGTGTGTGTGTGTGTGTGTGTGTGTGTGTGTGTGTGTGTGTGTGAATTAAGGGGGGATTCTTTGGGCTTAGTTGAGAACACGTTCAAAAACGTCGGAGACCAGCCTTCGTCGGAAGAAACTGCCAAGTTCGGAAGAGAAAAATTCCCGCCAAGCTCTCTTCTTTCATAAAGGATACCACTCATTTCCTAGCGTACATCAATGACCTTAATATCCCACCTGGCTCGCTTTCTGTTACCTTAGATGTTACTTCACTGCATACAAATATACCGCATAGCGTCGATATTCAGTCCGTAACGAACGCTTACGATGGACACTGCCCTCATAGACGTCATAGGTACTCTCTCTTAGGCTCATACTTGAACTTAACAATTTCAAATTTAGTGACACCCATTACGTTCAGATTAGTGGTCCTTAAATGGGTACCTAAATATCCTAATTATGCCAATATATTCATAGGGTGTCGTGAAACAGAGTTCCTTGATATTCGTCTATTAAAACCGTTCCGTTACAGACGCTTTATTGACGATATTTTTATAATCTGGCAGCACGGCGAGCAAGATATCTTTGCGTTTATTGCAGATTTCAATAATTTCCATCCATCAAACTCCTTCACGCACTCGTACTTGGCTTCAACTATCAGTTTTCTTGATGGGACAGCTAGTGTCGCTTAACGGTGAAAAACTAATTGTCTAATACCCAGAAATGCTGCGCAACAAACACAAACACATGCGAAGATACACAACACAGCACCAACTAGCCCCTCAAGCTGTTATTTTGATCCAAAGAACAGCGCGAACAAACGGGGACGAAAGGAAGAAACCACAGGAACAAGCGCTGACTCTCAACTAAAGTTTAATCGCAGGAAGCACGTTTATATAAGGAACAGAAACAATAAAACACTAAAACCAGAACGCACGTGTTACTATGTGATATCCAGATATGCAACCTCACAGTCACGCAGGAGCAGGGAAGGTTTGCTGACACACAATCTTTCTTTCTTAGCCATATTATACGCCTCGATGCTTTCCCTGGTCAACTGGTCGGAGTGTTTGTACAAAATGTCATTAAATGCAAGGACGGAAAACAAGATTAAACTTTAGTTGAGAGTCAGCGCTTGTTCCTGTGGTTTCTTCCTTTCGTCCCTTTTGTTCGCGCTGTTTTTTGGATGATGTATCACCAACTCGCCCGCTTAACTATCCTGTTATTTCGAGATCTATTTGCCTTTATAGGAAACCTACTAACTGCCAACCGTATCTTCACTTTAACAGCAGCCATGTAAAGCATTGCAAAACCAGTATTCCATACAGTCAGGCCCTTCATTTTAAAAGGTTATGTTCCAAACCATCTGGCTTCTACGGGAATTGTGAAGAACTTCGACGCGTTCTAACTAAACAAAAATATCCTGCAAAGTTAATTGACGATGCCGTTAAACGCGGCGCACTTGACCGCGAGTCGTTACTTTATACAACAAACGGAAACGATCCTGTCTCGAAACAGCAAACTAACTTGGTTTTAACCTACTTAGCCTCTCTCCTTAACGTAACAGTTATCCTAAGAAGACGTCACAACATCCTAATGCAAAGTGACCGCATAAAAGACATCTTCCGGGAACCGCCCCGAGCTGTAATTAGACGTGCTAAACATATGCGTGATATTTTGACTTCTTCGAGAACCGCCAGTCCCGATTTTAATGGCTGTGCATCATGCAATAAATCTCGCCGTAAAATATGTTCCCAAATGACAACGTGATCAGTAGCTGTTAGCATGGCTTTCAACTATCCTATAAACATTATAGTCTTCGTTGAGAGATTCTAGTGTTTCACAGCCGAGCCAGCCTGGGAACCAACGTAAGCATAATTCCAGTTCACCCGTGTTAAGAGATCGAAAAAATTGTATATATGCGCGCTAATATTCATCTCTAGGCGCGAATGCGGCGCCATTGCTAGATGGATATTAGAGGCATCCAATCGGTTAGAGCACCTACATAGAGTCGGCATTCTAGATTACACAATACGCAATGTTTTTTGTCAATAACGCAAAGAAAAAAAGGTGGACACATGGGCACCTGATCATTGACTGACATTTCTTTTAGTTTCTAGCCTTCTAAACGAGTGCATCAAGTGTTGGTATCATCCGTTGAGAAAGAGAACAATTTATTAGTTTTATAATGTACCACACCACATGATTTCACTGGTAGTAATTGTACAAATTAGCGCATGTTATGACATAAACGTTCGAACCCGGTCAGTGTTCTTTCAAAACCTTTGTCATGTCCTGACATTTTATTCCACAGATACGCGCCTGCGACATTTGCTGTTCTTGTTTATTAAGGGGGGGGGGGGGGGGGGGGATCTTTCTGTTGCGTTACCAATGATGGATGCGTGTCAGCAGTAGGCCACTAAAATATACAATTATCATGAGGTGCTGAATTATGCCGGCGCTGATTTTATTTGTGTGCTTTTTTGGTCATTACATGTATGTCAACAAGTATTCCGAGAACAATGTCAGCCCGCTTCATAGGCTCACAGTTTTGAATTGTTGTAGTCCTCATGAGGTGTGTCACGGTGCTTCTCTATTTCTTAGAGTTCTCCGCGCTTCTTGCGCAGTAAGTACAAATCACGTCTACGTTGTAGAAACCACTGCGAAGATTCCATATAGCAAGGATACGGAAAGGATGGTACGGCATTGCAGTTCTAGCGCAATACCTTTCATGATTGGCGTGCTCTTATGTTTATTATCCTCGCGCATGAATCTTCAGCACCCTCATTTTGTTTTGCAGTTTCACGCAGGCGCCGCAGCACGTTTTCTTTAAAACTTCGGTTTTATGATTTAAGAATACTCTATAAAGATCGTTTCCGTTTAAATACCATATCGTTAGAGAAACTAAGCTACGGTTTAAAGAAACTAATGAAGCGA
This sequence comes from Amblyomma maculatum, assembly GCF_055883805.1. Taxonomy (NCBI): domain Eukaryota; kingdom Metazoa; phylum Arthropoda; class Arachnida; order Ixodida; family Ixodidae; genus Amblyomma; species Amblyomma maculatum. The sequence goes on along the minus strand of NC_139352.1, from coordinate 35,745,391 downwards.
GAAGACACAGAAAAACGGTCGATAAACTTTCTTTAATGTGCGAAATTTCCACTAATACAGCGTGGAACGTTTCGGTGGTTCAACTACACATAACACACAACGGTACTAAAAGAGTCTAAAGAATTAATTCATTATTTGCCTGAGACAAAGGCAACAAAATCGTTGTTAGAATGGCGCGAATACATTTCATATTGGACCGCATATGGGATGCCTTCGGGCAATTTATACTTGTTTATTTATTCAAGGTACCCCTCAAGGCCATCCAAAGGAGAGCATTACATAGCTTGGAAGGGGAGGGGGTTCGGCGACGCAATCTTTTAAATTTCGCGATACGTTACAGAATGAGTGCCGTAAGAAATATGTCATTGAACATATTAGGCATAAGTTGAAAAAGAGGAAAACACCAAGAAATTTTACAAATTTCTATCACAGCAAAGTAGCTCTTATAATTTTTATGTCTGTTTCTGCAGCGATGTCCGATGTCAAGTTATTCTATTCAACAAGGTATGATTGAATTGACATAAGACTATGAATGACAATTTGTACGTTGAACTTCGAAAGAATGATCCCGTCGAGGAAGGATGGCATAAGATGACTGAAACAAAGCACTGCAAAGTAATTAATGGTGATAAAGATTAAGAAAAAGTGTAAACGTGCATGTTTACGACGATGTGATAAAGCTTCTAGTTCGGCATATTTATTTAATGATGTAACGCTCTTGAAAGGAGGGGGGTCTGAATATATGAAACGCACAGAATGTTTCTGCAAGGAATCGATGTTAGTGATAGCGTAAGCTTGATCGGGTCCTAAATAACCACATCATATTCAATTTAGGGCGTCATGGAGGTGTATAAAGATTTTTTTTTTTTTTAAGTGAATGGGGGCGTGTTTGAGATTACGTTTTAGAAGACCAAGTGAGCGACTAGTAGACTCTAGGGTAAAGTCGATATGGTGATGATATGATAGGTCACGCTGAAGGTGCACCTTGCATGCGTCCCTCAGCCTGAGTCACTTTGGAACCTTAAACCTCGCAAACCAAACCAACCGAAGGTGCACCTCAAGGTATTTGTATGTTTATGTTATTTCTAAAGAATTGTCATTAAGAAAGTAATTGGTTGGAATGTAAGCTGAATGACCAGTGAAAAATATTTGTTTGTATAGAAAAGGTTAAGGTCATCAACCACACCATGATCTTACCGCGTTAAAGCCATATTGTAGAGACTGGCGGTCTCTATCATTATTAATGTTACGGTAAAGAATGCTGTCATCCGCAAAAAAGACGATCTCTAGATGTTACACAGGCGGGCAAATTATTAATATTGACTAGAAAAAGCAAATGACAAATCACGCTTTCCTGCGGTGCACTAGATGACATATGAACTGAAGAGTTCGAATTATTACACTGGTGAACTGTGCTCTCGATGAAATTCCTTACTCAAGGCGAGCACATTAGGGTGGGTGATGAGCTGAACTAGTTTCAGCAGAAGTCTAATAAGAGACCCGATCGAAAAATTTTGAAAAATTCAGAAAAACAGCGTCGACCTGGAAGCCCGCGTCAAGGGATTAATAAAGCCTTGCAGTGGAGTGTCACATGAAACACGCTTGCGGAAATCGTAGGGGTATTTGAAAATAGTGTTGTGATCTTCGGGGTAGCTAATGATAAGCTCAAGAAGTTAGAAAAACGTGCTTGTTAACAAGATAGGTCTATAGTTAAGTGCAGGGGAACGCTCAGCCTATTTAAGTGTAGGTAATACCTTGGCTATACGCCATTCATTAAGAATTAGTTCCATCGATAATGATCGTAGAACAACCAGGACAAAGTTGCTGAAATGCTTTAGGGTGCAGACTTTAGTATCATGTTGTCAAAGCCACGGTGAGCGATATACTATTAATTTTAAGAGTTTCTATGAAAGCTAAAATACCTGGTTTGTTAATAATAGTTTCAGGCAAGAAAATGTCATAAAAATGCATTTAAGAGATGAGGTAATGTCTCCGTTGGTAAATACTGATAAGATGAAGCCAATAAAAATCCGAGCACAATTCGGTGAAATAATTATGAGGCCGTTACTATGGGCAAGCGAAATGTGAGGATATATCTTGGTATCAAATCAAAATATATTCCTGAGTTCATAGTGCATGATACAGTGAAGGGCTGGGCCATTTGAAACATTCTATCTATATTCTTTGTCTTTCCGTTCAACAGAACAGAAAAATCCTGTGTTTTCTGGATCACCACGTATTTGACGCATGTGAATGCGTTCTTGGCAGCTTTCATCATAGCTATGATATACGCAGCTTTTTTTTTTTTTTTTTTCGCCGTACCGATACAGTCAAAGGTTGCAAGAACTTCAGACACGAGGCATGTATCAAAGGCGCCTAAACGTTTCGTAAGTCCGTACGAGCGGTGTGTTTCATAGGATCGCAAGAAATTTCTCCTCAGAGCAGCCTAATCATTGTTGTTGTTTTTGTTTCCAGCAGTTGCCAGGAGATTGTATGCCAGAACTGTGCGGGCAATTGCTTCATCGTAGCGACCTTTAAAGTTTAAAGAGCATCCACAATTCAGGCACGCGTACCAGACACCGAACTGGACTACATGAGTATTTGCAGAATCATACATAAGAGTTCATAATCAGTCCTGCTTCCATATGTTGTCTATATATCTGAGTCTTGGAGGAGCATTAAAAAGTACTATGGTGGAATTCAGTTGTCCACAAAGAAATTAGAGGCTCTCGTAGATGTCGCTTAAGAGGAGAACGATGAAAGCCTACCCCTCCTCTCTTATTATAACCCCTCATCGTTTGACTCAGTTGCGGTCATTTCAAGTCGTCGTTTTACATATTTGCCCTTTCGTAGGCACGATCAGTCATGCCTAGTCATTTAGTCGTTAACACTTATAGCTAAGAATGTTTACTAATTTCCAGTCAGTTGCAGTCATTTCAAGCCGTCGTTTGATATATTCGTCATTTCGTAGTCATTAGCATTCATGAAGGTTTATGCCTAGTCACTGAATTCATTACCACCATCGCTAATCACCTTTACTCATTTCTAATCGGTTGCGGTCATTACAAGTCGTAATTTGACATATTGGTCATTACAAGTCATTTTTAGTAATTATTATTCATAATTATTAGTCATTAGCCTTAGTCATTAACGCTTTCAATGTATATTTATAACTTTGATTCATTATCTATCACCGTCAATCATTTTCATTCTCAATCTCCCTCTTCACACATCCGCTATTTGCGAGTGACACATCAGCGCACAGATGCGACGCACAGCTCCCGCGCACAGATTTTCGCTCCATAAGCCTAGAAAGGCTTTCGCCTTACTAAGACATGAAACTTTCTGTATCACCGATTATCTCACGGGTAGGAAAATGTTATTTTGTGAACAGTGAGGGTCACCTGTCCCCTTGAGCGAAGCATACAACCCACGCCCTTCCACGGAGTACACTGGACAGGACATAACGTAATAGTTCACATCACATTGTGAGTGCATGATGGGGTGCGTGCCACGCAGATCCACGCAGTGGTTCGGGCATAGCATGTGCGATTGCAATATATCAAAGCCAACACGATAGCTAGGCGGACGAGTTGGTGACGCATATTCCAAAAAATAACAGCGCGAAACAACGGGGACGAAGAGAAGAAAAAACACAGGACAAGCTCTGACTCTCAACTAAAGTTTATTCACAGGAAACACACGTTTATACGGGAACCGGCAACAACCGAACAAAACCAGAAGGCACGCGCTACTATGTTAAGTCCAGATGGGCAACCTCACAGGCACGCAGGAGCAGGGATGGTTTGCTGACGCACAATCTTGTTTTTGTTTTTCCCCATTAAGAAATCCTCGATGATTTTTGTGGTCAACTCATCGGGGTGTTTATACAAAATGTCATTATAGTACAAGGAAGGAAAACAGGACTTACACTCTCGGCAATGATCAAATAAATTAGTGGAGCGGGCAGAGTCTAATTAGTTAAGATGTTCTCTGAGTCGTGTGTTAATACACCGCCCTGTTTGACCTATGTATATTTAACCACGGGACAGAGTATTTTATGAACTACCCCCTCTGAGCACGGCAAAAAATTTCTTATCATGCTTAATGCCACAAGACGCTACAGATTTATTAGGATTGTGGCCCTTATTTTCTACAACTGAACAAATTTTATTGAGCTATTTGGAGCCGAAACCCCCATCAACTTCATATCTATGGGCCACATTTTTAAGGCCATGAGAAAGGCGTTAGGCAAGGACTGCGAACTTTTTCCGTTTTTCCTCTTTCTGGCAAGAAGACAACAAAGCCGAGGTTTTCAGCTTTTTAATTATTTTATTGCAACCCAAACTTTTGGTTTAGTTTGGTTTGTGGGGTTTAACGTCCCAAAGTGACTCAGGCTATGAGAGACGCCGTAGTGGAGGGCTCCGGAAATGATGAGCTCATTTGGATAAACTGCATCCCTAAGCCTCTTAGCCTGATCATAACATGGTGACAACCTATAGGACATAGGTCACCTTCCCGTTTGACATAGATAAACGGGAAGGTGTATAAACACACGACCCAGAGAACATCTTAACTCATTAGACTCTGCCCGCTCCACTAATTTAGTTGATCATTGCCGAGAGTGTCAGTCCTTTTTTCCTTCCTTATACACTAGTGACATTTTGTATAAACACTCCGATCAATTGACCAGGCAAATCGTCAGGTTTTGCAAATGAAAAAAAAAAAAAAAAAGACAAGATTGTGCGTTAGCAAACCATCCCTGCTCCTGCGTGACTGTGAGGTTGCCTATCTTGACCTAACATAGTAGCACGTGCCTTCTGGTATTGTTGATCGGTTGTTGCCCGTTCCCGTACAAATGTGCGTTTTCTGTGATAATGATTCAGTTGAGAGTCAGCGTTTGTCCTGGGTTTTTCCTTCTCTTCGTCCCCGTTGTTCGTGCTTTTATTGTTTGGAACTGTAAAGCCGATTGGGATCATTTAGTCCTTTGGTAATGCACTGCTTGCCGTGTGAGCTTCATAGGGAACCTCTATGACAGGCGTGACAGTTAATTTCAAAATTGATCATTAATTTAAAATCCGATGACAACCTAGATTAGGCGGAGCTGTCATTTGTTGTGGTCGCCTAAGTTCATCAAATTTGAGAAGGGCGTTACTTTCGCTGAATTTTCTCGTGCCACCAACCCTGATTGGGTTCCTAGTATTGTCGTAACCATACGGGTTTGTGGCAGAATTAATGTAATAATTTCACCTCCCAGGTTTGAAGCAAACAGCTCTTTTTGATGGCTGGTGAGCAGAGGCCACAAGCAGCCTTTTTGTGCCATGGTGAGGCCCGCAGGGTAGTCTACAGGAGCACATAGCAACAGCTCCTTTTTCGCAAAAGAAAAAACAAGAGGAGTTTTGATCAAACTATAGGCCATCGCCAAGCAGCTGAATATGTCGAAGCCAAAACCATGTTCCTGTTTATTCATAGCTTCAGTGAACATTTTCGAAAGTGTTCTCGTGTCAATTACGGCTTCTCGGAAGTCGTGGAAATCTTGGAACTGAATCCTAATCATTAATTTTACATAAGGCATTAGTCATGGAACGATTTTTGATGTTTTCCGCTTCTGCTTCGTTAAGACACTGCATACCGCAACCAATTTACTGAAAATTGTGCTTCCGCCCTATTTGGCAACAAAGGTGTTTACTTATTCGTGTATTTCAAGTTTTGAGAGCAGAAAAATACAATCTATGATTCAGGAACGAAAGTTAAAGGCAATAGGTGCCTGACGAGGCCTTTGTCCCTATGCAGCTTGAACTGATGCTGCAATATGTATTTAAATGACAATCTTTTGCATAAGAAGCCCAGATATATAACGCGACGCTGTTCTACAATTACAAAAACTTTTCACACTTGCAGCAGCAAAAAACAACACACCCCACATTACATGATATTAGCTTAATTTCGATAAACATGTGACAAATGCAACTTTTGTGTATTAGCACAAACTAAGACGCCTTGCATTTGTATATTGTGGAAACTTTGCAGAAAAGTCAAAATGAACACAAAAAATCATGATCCCAAAACAAGATGCAAAGTAAACTTTCTGTATTACACAAGGATTATTTTACAAAAGGAAGGAAGTTCATTTCTGTCTATAAATTATAGCAGAGGACAACAATGCATCATAAGTATGGTGTTTTAACAGAAGGCTGTACGTTCAAAGTTTAACATTCCTTGAAACTTATTTAGGCGGCAGATATTTGATAGAGCATTGTTTGCTTGTTATACATTGTCCTTACTTTTGGTGTGCGGAATTCTCGGTTCCTTATAAGATATTGAATATTTTTATATTCATTATTTTCGTGCAATTACTTCGTGTGCATTATTTGTAATCGCTTTAAATAATACAATTGATCCCCCTTTAGTATGTTGTGTTTCTTGAACAGAGGAGCTGTTCTTATATGGCGTACGCTTCTACGAAAATATTCAAGGCATCTCAATGCTTTCTTTTGTAATGTAGTGAGTTTAGTGTAATTGTATTGCGTAGTGGTCCCCCAAACAGTCAAACCATATGTTAATCTGGAGCAGAAAAGGGCAAAATAAGTAGTATTTTTTTTAGCCAGAAAGGTATAAATTGAGATATCTTGCACAGACGTCTAACTTTAAGGGCTAATTCCGTGCTTAAGGTTTTTATGTGAGTAGACCAGCTCAGATCTTCATGAAACCAAACCCCGAGAAACGTTTCCTCCTGTACTTTATTTATGAAAGTGTCCTCAAATTTTACAGCAAGTTCGTTAGGTAAACGTTTGTCGACCGGATGAAATATGAATTGTTTTTGCCGCAGTCAAAAAACGAAATGTTGAGCACTTTCCAACATAGATAACAAATTTTTGCCGCCACTTGAATATTTTTTTTCAACTTCCTTTCAAGGCAGATTTTGGGGACCCTGGATATGTTAATCATCGCCGGTGCCTAAGATTCGTACGTTGACGTTTTAAAACCTCAGAATGGTTGGGGTTAAAATTATTATTCCATCTCTAAAACTGTTCAGCTCCGCAGAGCATGCGTTAGTGGGTATTGTATCGCGATGTGTGTCACGCTAAGGATAGAGGCAACTACATGGTTGCAGGAACAAGAAGAACAAGAAGGGTTTATTAGCACGCCCTTTTATAGGCGATGGAGGGGGGAGGGGCAGTAGCAGTGCCAAGCGTACAGTTTGCGGTAGCACTGATAAGACTGCGCTGACACGATAAGGCAGACAGCGCATGCCCGATACAGGTATCAGTGACATCGTCTTATTATTTACACTTTAGTGAAGGCTGCCTAAAACGTCGCCTAAACGTGGGCGATACATTGTAAACACACCTGTTACAGTATTTATTGAAAGTGCAGTGTGCAAGCTATTAAAGGTAGGGCGAGATTTGGGATACTGCGCCAAACTAACCGGTATATATTCTACTTTACAGAATGCTGTTATAATACCTGCGAGAGATATGCAACAGCGGTCTGTGCTGCAGGATAGGGCACCAAGTGGACTTATGTCCATGATATATCGTAATGACTACACGTATAAATATTACATGAGTAACCAACTCTTATATTTCACATTTTAATAGGCAAAATTTGGTTTGGCATATGGAGTTTAACATTACAAAGCGACTAAGAATATAAGGGGCGCTTTAGTATACGGAAGCAGGAAATTTCGACAACATCGGGTTCTTTATGTACACTGACAGGATGCACTGGGGCGCTCTGTCCCCAATTTCTGTCCAAACATCCTCTCCACGTCACTAATGAGCTAAGAAATGCATTTGTATTAGAAATCAAGAATGCCAATACTTGCGCTATCATGTGCGTGATTACCGAACGTGCTTTCTTCGCTGTGTATGCCAGGCAATCGAGAGCAAGTGATTACATCCATTACATCCATTCGATAAAGCAATGCGGGGGACCGGGATTCGAAGCGTGATGATTTTGCTAGCGATGCGCATGTTGTACAGCTGCGCTCTCGCCGCATATTTATATTATGCTGCATCACACATTGGGCTCTGAGCAGATGGTTGCTGGTCTGACAGGACCTACTTGTTCTACGAGGTGGCTATAAAATATCCACCAGATGGTCGAATTGCATGCGGTTAAACCAGGAGTCTACGGAACTCACGAGATCTTTCCTCGCTAGGATTAACTGTAATCTGGTGTTGACAGCACCTGTAAAGGGGTAGGGAAGGTAATTCATCTATCCACCTAGAGAGGGCAGGAATATAAAGAATGACGCGTTTGCGAAAAGTCAATAGCACAGTGCAAAAAATCAGCTACGCCAATTAGCGAGAGATGAGAACAAGACCGAACAGATTAGCACAAAACTAGAATCCTGAAACACTGTTGCCTCTGTAATGCGATCGCCTAATGTTCTTTTTTTCTTGAATTTGTAGAATATTTAGAAACAATATAACTTATTTTTATCTGCTTAAAAATAACACACTAGGAAAATTATAGTTTATTTCTCCCTGATGGTTTTCTGCCCTTTAGCATACCTTTGTGTACGCAGTATTAGCCAAAAATCACTCTAAATTTGTGTAAAGATTTATGCCTTTGTCTTGTCTTCGAAACAACTGCGTTTAAGAAATAATTTACAATTTTTCTCTGGGACACAGGCTAAGGGATTCCTGTATTGAGGGCCCCAAACTTTAAAGGCGTGTCAAATACTCTACCGATGCAATAACCCTTACTCCTCCTCTTTCGACTTGAGTTACTTCGTAAGCCTAATGTGCCTTTTTGGGGGGGTTTAAGGCCAGACTTGTCGTTTATTACGCCTGCAGACGAAACAGGACGCGGGTGAACTGTACCGCTCACAGTTAGGAAATACGCCGACGAGTTCATGCTGGCTAACAACCGATGGCAAACTCGAGAAACGAAATTCTTCCTCCTCCAGGGAAAAAGAGGAAGAAAATTGGGGAGGAATGGCGAGTCGAGCTAGGAGGCCACGGGTGAAGGAGTGTGGATACTATAGAGTCCGCGGCGTGTCAGACTGGAATTGCTTGACTGGATCGCGAAAAAGATACAATCGGTGGCGTTGCTCGCAGTGATTGACGTACTGGACAGTAATATACGTGCGCAAAAAGACGAGACAAAGAGGAGAAGTGGACAACGACGGCGCAGACGGCGTCGTTGTCCACTTCTCCTCTTTGTCTCGTCTTTTTGCGCACGTACTGTCCATCATGGTTCACCAACTCGCCCAATCAGCCGTTCTTCTATTGACGTACTGGATCGAACCATCGGTCTGAGCATGTTAGCGGCTGCTTCGTCCGGGGGAGAAGGGGGGGGGGGGGGGGGGGGTGAGGAGGTGCGGACTCTAATGCTAGCGCATACTTTGTGGCCCCAGACGCGCAGATAGTGTACACCTTTTGTCACCACAACGTAACTTGAAGTGAATCATGGTCGCTGACCAAATGCGAAGACGTTCGAGACGTTTTTTTCTTTGTTGCCTGAGCTATACAAGAAATGCGTGATCGAGCGCCCTTGTGAATCAAACTGTAGCGTTTAGAAATTCGGCAGGGCCTTAAAAACAGCGTATTGCACGCACAATAAGTATTTAATGTAGTGACGAGGATGATGAAGCGGTAGCTTTGTCTGCCTAGTGACGGACGAGGAGGCAGGATACGATAGTGTGTTAGGTTACCCCCACTGTAAATAAAATCCCCTCTTACGCTAAATATGAATTAGGTGCCTTCAAGAGTACTGCTCTTAATGTGTTTTGTTTGTAACAGACAATCGATTTAGTTATTCTGAGAGGACAAAATATTTGAAGGAAAATTTAGATTGTACGAAATCAAGAATTTATTCAGATTTGTAATGCAAAGATATAAAATTACTCACGGGGTTGTTCACAGCACAATACACTAATGTTAAATGCTGGCACAGCACTAGGCGCAGTGCACCTTAGCCCTGTAGAAACTTTAATCTTTTTTTCGCGCAACGTTGGTTCGGCTAAAACGTTCAACGTGTATTTTATTTTCTTCAGTGCAATCCGGACGGAGACGGGAGAGATTGTCCAGTTCGTTGCCGCTGCTATCGAAACATGCGTGAGCTCAACATTGGAGTCTGTATCGATCCTCAGCGACCAGTATCTTTTGGTCTTGAGGAGCCACAATTTGCGCGCCGCCCTCGAGCTAATAACCGAGGCCGACCTGTGGCAGGATGAAGTAACCGTGCCGCCGCCGAATTGAACCGCTCAGAAAAAAAAATAAAGAAATGTTTGAAGTTCTTGAATTGTGGCATATGCAATACAATATGATAGTGACAAAGAGACCTCGTCTGCGTGTTTCTAAAATATTTGATCGGATTCTACGCGAAACGTTTTGTGTCAAAAGGCTGTTATAAGGGCTATTAGAAATTTATTTCAATTGACTTACCGTTACGCTGTATTTGGTGTCAATTTTTAAAGCACCTGCAGGTGACTTTTGCCATAGCTAGCATATTTTTGATGTCCTCGACCATTTATTGGATATTGAAAAACGTCAAGAGTACTGCGGAACCTCTACTGGAGTAAGCCAGAAGCCTGACCGTTGCTTCTGGTGCTGCGACCTTAGACACGTCGGCATCATTTTTTGTTTTTATTCGGCACCATAAAGCACTAGCTTTTCATTCTCTGCATTTTCATCAGTTTCGTCTTCAATCTCAGCAAATTATCAATTTATCAAATAATTACACTTCATTAGTCATCGTCTCCTAGCACACATCAATCAATCATCTCCAAGTAGCACCACAAATTACTATGAATTGTCATGGAGTTACCAAAGAATGAAAAATTGGAAAAAAAGGGGTGGAAAGATGTCAAACTGTTCCAGAAAAAACACAATGATTGATGATGCTAATTAAGGAAATTTAGAGCCTGTAACTGATCACTTAATTGAAACAACTGAAAAGGATGAAAAACTGTAAAAGTGTTTAAAGGTGTCAGAATGGTCAAAATGAAAAGCCAGTGCTTTATGATGCTAATTTGGAAATTGTACATTGAGTAATATTATACATTATTCTACATTTAAAAATGAAAAACTGCAAGAAAGGTTTTAATGATATAAAATGCTCAAAATGAATGACCAGTGTTTGTTGATGCTAGTTAAATTTTATGTGTAATTGATCAAATTATTGATTGAAATAATTACTAACCTGAAATGCGGTACAATGTGTCAAACTACCCAGACTCGAAAGCCAATGTTTGCTGATGCTATGTATTAAGCATTACATTACAAAATATTTTATCACGAAATACTACATGATGAATTGCTCGTACCACCCACATACATATCTTCACGCCTTGATCATGCACACAAAGTCGGCCTAATTTCATGTAACACCAAAGCATTTTCTGACTCGTTTATACCTCGCACATCTGTGGACTGGAACCACCTTCCTTCGTCAGTGGCTACAATTGAGCGGTTACCATTATTCCAGTTATCTGTGTCCAATGTTGCGCAATGATGCCTAGCACAAAAGTGCTTTACGTATATGCTATAATGTACTGATGTTTATGTATGACCATGATCTGCTTATTTGTTTGTTTGTTTTTCTCACTATTTCATTACATGCTGTACGTTTTTATATGTGTCAAATGTTTTGTTGTAATCCCCACTCCCCTCTGTAATGTTTTACCTTGAGGGTACCAATAAAAAAATACAAAATAAATATAAAAATATTACAAGTGAAAAACTTTGTTGGCATACGTGATAACGCACACTACCACGTCATGCCCTTAACGGCGGAGCTTATGTGTCACCCTTATTTCCAAAATTTATTTTACGTTTGTGAGGAAAAATGGTGCTATTGACCATGGTCCTTTTACCGTTCATGTTCCGCGATAGTTGAGTTTGTCAGCTTGTCATTTTGGCTGTTTTTGAAATAAAAAGGCCGTTTTTTTTTTTCAATTTTTAATTATTTTATTTATTTTTTCGATTACACACTCTAAATTTTATTCATTAGTATCTTCAAACATTAGCTGTTCATTGTGAGCATTTTGGCACACCTGAACTCCCTTTTTTCAATCTTTTCATTTCTTTATTTCAACAATTAGTAAATTAGTTATAATTATTTATGAACTAGTCATCGCTTGTCCCGCACCTATCAATTGTCAGTCATTAGACCCCAAATTAACATATTACGACTTTTTTTACGCTTAGTTCAGTCCAGTCGTTCAGTCATGTCCGACTGAATGATTTTCGATTTTTCATCAGTGAGTGTGCTGCTTTCCTTTTTTTTTTCGTTTAATGGTGTTGGGCTGGCGGACGGCACATCCGCGTTCCGATCCCACGTGGACTCCGCAATAGAGGTTTCTCCCGGTACTCCGACAATGCTTGTGAGGTGTCCAAGACCTCATCGAAAGTGAGATTGTGCGGTTGTGTGTGCACGGACTGATGGCTCGCTCTGGACGCCGCCCAAAGAACGGACACTCAACTCGTGGTTCAATACGCTCAGGAGGAGCGCGTGCTTTTGTATTTTTCTTTTGGTATGTGTGTTGTTTTGCTATTTTTGTTTCATTTCTCTTTATTATTACTGTCACTGTGGGTGCTCTCCATCTAAAGAGGTGACTAACCCTTTCACTACCCCTATAAATGCATGCTTGAATGTCTCTTGTAACGTGCTGATGAATGCTGGTCCCCAGTCGAAACGGTAATAAAATCAAAATAGTGATGTTTTGAAGCGTGCGTAAAACTACTTTATCTGTTCTGGCTCATAGTGCGCTCACGGACCACAAGCCATTAATACCGCTGCTGACGACTAAACGACTTGACGAGCTGAGTCCTCACCTTCAACGTTTCAGGATGCTCCTTTTGGAGTACGACTACACCATGTCCTACACTCCCGGCAAAAAGCTGTACACAGCTGACCTTCTGTCCCGGAAGCCATCTGGGAAACCAGCAGACAAAGAAAGAACTCTCGAGAGTGCAGTGCGCGAGTTTGGAGAATTAGCACTAGAACAGCTCCCTGCTTCAAACCAAATGCTGGACAGAATCAGGGCAAGCATCCAGTCAGACGAAACACTTTCCAGGGTGGCTTCCTTCTGCACTACATTATAGCCAAACGTGCACGGGCTGTCACTTGACCTGAAAAGGTACGTCGAGGTGGCTAGTGAGATTTCGCTCGTTGATGGTCTGCTATTCAAAGGTGACAGAATTATCATTCCGCCAGACATCAGAGTAGAGGTTCTGGAAAAACTCCATGCAGGCCACTTGGGCACAACGAGGTGCCGAGCGAGGGCAAGAGAATGCATATGATGGCCAGGCATAAGCAAGCACATTGAAGACTACGTGGAAAAGTGTCCAACTTGCAGAGAGCACAGAAAGCCGGAAACAGAACCCCTGCTTCAAACCCCATTGCCAGCACACCCTTGGGACACAGTCGGCATGGATTTCTTCACGCTGGAGGGGAAAGAGTATGTTGTAGTAGTAGACTACTACTCCCGATTTTTCGAGCTAGAACAGCTGCCGAGGACAGCTACAAAAAACATAACCCTAGTCTTGGAGTCAATGTTTGCACGGTACGGTGTTTCACGGACAATACGCACAGACAACGGGCCGCAGTTCACTTCCACAGAGTTCAAAGAACTAGTGCATCACTGGGGAGCCACACACACAACCTCAAGCCCTTACTACCCACAGAGCAACGGTATGGCTGAAAGGGCTGTGCAGACAGCAAAGCAGCTTTTGAGGAAGTCTTCCAACATACACAAAGCGCTGCTTGCCTACAGGACCACACCCAGCGTGGAAGGGTTTTCACCAGGAGAACTCTTAATGGGTCGTCGTCTGAACACCACAGTACCAACCACTTCGAAGCTGCTAGCCGCGAAGTGGGACGACAGCAAATTCAGACAAAATAATGAAGCCTACAGAGCTCGTGGAAAACGATCATACGACACTCGGCACAAGGTACGGAGCCGAGAGCGCTTACCAGCAGGCACAGCGGTGCGCATCCTCGCTGGAGCTGCATCACACGGCGTGGTAGCACAGCCAACATTAGAACCAAGGTCCTACGTTGTACAAACCGACAGAGGACAAGCAAGACGTACAGCAAGACACCTGCAACCGTTGCAGGACACGAGCACCATAAGGAGTGGACGTGTTTGTAAGCGACCAGAACGCCTGGACCTGCGAGATCAAACCTTTCAAGAAAGGGGGGGGGGGGGGGGGCGCCACTGACGACAGTGCCCCAAGCGGGAAGCTAACCAGGCGGACCGCCGGGAGACCTCGGCATGGGCGACCGCGCCAAGCAGAGCGAAAACGGGCTCCATTACCTGATGTATAAATAAACAGTTTTGCTTGTTATACCGGCTACGTCTACCACACCATGGAAGTTCGGAACACTTGTTGATTTTTCAATTATTTTATCACATGTTCAGTGTTGTGATATGGGGAAACAATACTGCTTCCGACATAGACAAAATATCCCCCAAAACCCATTTAGAAATCAGAAATTTTAAAACATGACTGCAATGCACATCTTTTCCAGCACTGCGACGGATCATCGAGACTAGACCAGGTTTTAAGTGGAAGCTTGCGACAAACATGTATACAGAGACACGAAAAGGCAGCCAAAATTTCGTAACTGGTCTAGATGATAATGAAGCAAAATGTTGATCACAGACCTATGCACTGCACACTAGAAAAGGTGAGAATAAATTGCAGAGAACGGAGCGTAAAATATGAGCTAGCTGAGCTTGAATGCAAGGATAAAGATCCCATTAAAACAATAGGCGAACTGGTCCCTTCAGCAGGCGGTTTAAAAACTGCTTTGACCGACACAACAGGATGTGTGTGTGTGTGTGTGTGTGTGTGTGTGTGTGTGTGTGTGTGTGTGTGTGTGTGTGTGTGTGTGTGTGTGTGTGTGTGTGTGTGTGTGTGTGTGTGTGTGTGTGTGTGTGTGTGTGTGTGTGTGTGTGTGTGTGTGTGTATGTGTGCGTGCGTGTGTGTGTGTGTGTGTGTGTGTGTGTGTGTGTGTGTTGCGCACACTATTGTATTAATCGATTTAGCGTTGAGCTTTAAAAGCGTTATTTTTTTCCATCGGATGTATTTTCTGTATCAAAGTTGCATTTTTTTGTTATTTATGTGCAGTTGTGCCTTTATCGCAGAATAAGATGTGGATATTGTCAGTGTTACGACTTTGGTTTTATGTTCTTGGTACATTTTGTGTATACTTCCCCTACTATTTTTTTGTATCACTCAGTGTAGAAAATTTCAGATATTCAAATATTCCTCTGACCATTTTGCATGACGTACGGAACCCAGACAGGTGTAAAGAACCATGTATTATCCAGAACCGCCGTCTTTCTGATGCTGTCGCATCTTATAATTTGATACCGTGGCCTTTCTTGCCGCAGTAAAACGCCAAAAAATACACTGCGTCCCGTACGTACAGTAGGAATTTATTCCGTACAATTCTTTGAGCTCTGCACCATGGCTATATTTTAGTCTGTACAATCCTTTGAGCTCTGCACAGCTTGATGTGTCCCTCGGAACGAGTTGCACATACCCTATATATATGTGACCAGGAAATCGAAAAAAGTACAACCTAATGTCAACTTAGGAATCATCGTGCTGCAAATCAATTCTTTATTCCAATCGAAATACGGCGGCACGCAATGTAATCGGTTTATCGAAATACGTTCGTGCCTCCACAACTGCCTTTTTACCAAAGCGCTCGAATAAAAATGTGAAAGAAAGTGGAGAACAGCGAACAGAAATGTTTAGACGCCACAAGCTGCGTCCATGCTTCGGCTGAAACATTGCTTATCACTCCTTAAATTGAGGCACTTGTCGACAGCCAAATGCCATAAAATGACAATTACATGGACGTGCCACCGGCTAGCGTGAGAGTGGCTCCGGGTATTTTCGCAAATATGAGTTCTGAGCCCTTGATATTGCGCCCCCATCCATCCATCTCGTCCCGTCTTGGGCCTTCGGTGATGGAACTCATCCCGGAAGTAAAACTGCGCCGCCTATAAAGGAAATTGAGCGGTTTTAATTTTATGTCTACTTTGCTAGCTTTGGCGTCTCGTATTGCTTAGAAAAGCAGTCGATATCTATAGGCAGGTAAAACAACAAATAACTGCATTGCTCAAGCTGTACAGAATACACATCCCATCAGTCAGTATGCCGACTGCGGAGATATTTTGCACCATCATCATCAACATTCAATATACAGGCTAGCAAGAAAAGAAAAACATGAACCTCTATGCAAAACAATTAAAAAAAAAAAGAATTGGCGAGGTAAATTACACACTCAAAACGAAGTTTCTTTTTTTTTTTTTACGCTGATTAACTACAGCCGTGCACCGCATAAGGTTTCGTGCATACAACTGTTGAAATGTCTCTATAAAGTAAATAAATGTATTGTACGAAGCCTACTACATATGCGCTGTTTACTGTAAAAACATTGGATGGAAGTTTCATTATCCTTCTTAGCTCGAATATCTGTCTGAGTTCTTGTTTTATTGTGTTCAAAAATATATTTCCAGTGCTGCGATAAATATTGTCAACGAAAATTGTTTTCAAGACGGGGCTGAACGAAAAAAATTTACTTGCGATGAGCAGCAAGCACAACAACAACAACAAAAAAAAGACTCTTTTGAGCTGAGTGGATTGCAGGAAACCATTCAGCATCTTATATTATTTTTATGATGCAGGAAGTTCTTGTTTTCATGGGTCTATACCCACCCGTGAAGTGCCTCTTCGCTATTTTGTAGCAATATTTTTACAATCCTTGTAGGAACGTTCACCACCTCATATTTACACCAACTTTAAATCCAAATATATTTTTTTAAGTATATGTTAGCGTTTATACAATAACTAGTGTGTGTCAGAAGGTTGTTGTCTAAGAAAAGCACATGATTAGTCCTAAAGCTTGGAAAACAGAAAGAACCTAAAGAAATCTAATGAATCCGCATTATGCACGCAAACGTGGCTGCGCTAACGTGAAGTTTGGGAAAGACTTCACTGCCCTTATGAGCAATTCATAACCATGAGAGCGGTTAGTGCCTAAGTTCGGAGTCTGTGTTGTGACTTGTGAAGGCTGGCCCCTTCTTCAGCAGTGTTAACCCACACTAATAAAACATTTCATTTCATTTCATTTATTAATACTGTCAGCCTATGCAGGCTATTACAGGAGTGGAAATAAACAAAATTCACACAAAAAAAAGGAGTACATTTCAATAACTACAAAAGTCCGACACAAAAATACAAGCAAATACAGTGGACGTAAAACAGAACGTCAAATAATACAGCAAAAGAAACCAAGGGAAACAGATTATACAGAGGGACAACTTTTATATAGGCGCGTTTTGTTCAAAGTATGTTTTGAGGCTTTGAAGAAAGGCATCTGAGTATTACTTTTTACAATGCAGTCAGGCAGCATGCTCTACTCTTTAATCACACGAGGAAAAAAGCTGTATTTAAAATAATCATTATGAGAAAGCGGCACAGGAATATACATACTATGCCCATGTCTTGATGACTCATCGGGGTTTATTGCAAAATAGTGTGATGTGTTAATCTTAAAGTGACCATGGATTAGAAGAAAGAGGTATACTTCAGCCTTTCTTAGTGCGGCATTCTAGTTTTTCGAGGTTGGCTGATTTGCACAATTCGGTTGGTGAGTTGGTTCTTCGGTATATATTGTAGACAAAACGGGAAGCAAATCTTTGCACGTTTTCAATTTTTGTTTTGTTAGATGCGGTGTAGGGGTCCCCAACATAATTTTCCCGTATTCAAGTACCGGTCTTACCAGGGTCCTATAAGTGAGTATTTTTATATCGGGAGCAGCGCGGCGGATATTACGACCTAGCCCCCATATTACCCTGTATGCTTTAGAGCATACATTATTTATGTGCGTATTCCAGCGTAGGTCAGAACTGAAGGTCAAACCAAGATACTTGTGCTGTTGTACCCTATTAACTTGTTTACCTGCAATGTAGTAAGGAAACACCATAACATTTTGCTTCCTGGTAACAGACATGATTACAGATTTATCAGGGTTGAGTACCATTTGCCATTTAGCGCACCAGTTTTCGCGCACGAGGAAGCTGGAGGCGTGTGTTGTAATAAAAGAAATATCTTAAAGGGAAGATAAGTGCGGAATACCAGATAAAGCAGGGTAAGGTCGGTATCCCGGAAGTCGTCGGAAGCGGCCGTCGAAGCACGTTCCCAAGTGAGGGCGGTTAACTTCCGCGAAGCAGAAACAGCCCGACTTGCAATCTGCTCCGAATAGCTTCGGATCACACTGACCCGCGAAAAAAAAAAAAAGAATAAGAAAAGGAAATGTTAATTTATAAACTGGACAATAATGAAATCCACAACTACTGGTGATGCTACAGTTGCTTGAAAAAAAAGCAGAGTTTGTACATTCAAAAACTCGTTTTCACTAGCTAATGCAGCTTAGTCATGTTCTAGAATGGGTTCTTCTGTCTTCTGACACGTTATATCACATGCACCGCATTGCGATACGTCACTTAGGCTAATTTTGCTTATTTGTATGCCACGTGCTCTTGACTGGGGCACTTCGGCGCGAAACATATTCATGTGTGAGCACTACCTTCTGCCCTATTTCCTATTCCTCGCTTGAGTCCCAGCTGGGCTTGGTGTTTTCCTACGGTGATAGCGTTTATCTGCCAACGTGGTCAGATGAGGTCGAGCTGATAAGAGCGAGAGAATACGTAGGGGCGCTGTTTGTGCGGTTCTTGTCGAGACCTAATTACTTTGACTCAGTATAATAGGTAAGTTGGATCTTACTCCAGCACTGAGTACCTCTAACAATCGCCAGGGAGCACCTTTTATCTAAGAAATTCCGGACAGCTGGCGACTGAGTAGGATGAATTTAAGATATAAAGGAAAAGGAATAGGAAGAACGTTTAATCATTTAGACCGATCACGATAACTTCAGTTACGTACAGGCTGGCAATGCAGTAAGTGAAACTAAAAATGCAGGCATGGATAGAAAG
This sequence comes from Amblyomma maculatum, assembly GCF_055883805.1. Classification (NCBI taxonomy): domain Eukaryota; kingdom Metazoa; phylum Arthropoda; class Arachnida; order Ixodida; family Ixodidae; genus Amblyomma; species Amblyomma maculatum. The sequence continues at coordinate 35,726,421 of NC_139352.1, read as the reverse complement.
TAATCATGTACTGGGCGAGCTGCAGAACGTTTTCAGGAGAGGTAGGCGTCTAGACCATAGCATTTTCCTAACACCCCAGTGCATAGAAGTAGCCAGGGCGGAAAGCAACCCGCTCTATTTAGCCTTTTTGGACATACAGGTGCATGCGACAGTGTAAACAGGGAGCTTCTGTGGAACATACTCAGATCTGAAGGGATTGGTAAAGACGTAATTGAATTACTAAATGAAATATACAGATGTAATAAAATTGAGATTGCGTGGGAGAGGTTAAGTACGTCTACTGCCGAGATATGCAAATGACAAAAACAAGGATGTCCGCTATCACCGCTGTTGTTCACAATTTATACGAAGAATACGGAAATGAGTCTGCGAGAAACCAACATTGGTTTTAATCTCTCGTATAAGCTAGGTGTAAGGGACGTACAAAAAGAGCTTCCGGGATTAATGTACACGATCGGCATTAGTATTTTAGCCAATAGCCAGGAAAATTTACAAATGTTGCTTAATATATGCGGACACGGGGTAGATGCATCCGGCTTAACCTTCAGCGAAATTAAGTCGGGTCTGGTGGTATTTAATGATTTTATTAATGCGAAGCTTGAATACAACGGAATGAGACACCAAGACTGGCAGAATATAAATATGTCGGGGTATGAATAAATGAAGGACAGGCACACATAAAAAAAATGAACAGGCAAACAGGACAAAGGAACAAAGGGATGCCACGAAAACGAAGCACAGGGCATTATGGTGGTACAACAGATATGAATTACTTAAAGGTATTTGGAAAAGAATAATGGTACCAGGGCTTACCTTCGGGAACGCGGTTTTGAGCATAAGGCTAGAAGAACAGTCGGGGTTAGAAATAAATGAGAGACCCGTGGGAAGGTTACCACTTGTAGCCAACAGCAAACGTAGCAGTACAGAGAGACATGGGCTGGGCGTCTTTCGAGGCACGAGAGGCTCAGAGCAAAATACTTTGCGAGGAACGCCTCAGAAAAATGAATGAGAGTAGGTGGCCAGATAAAGTACTTAAATATTTATATCAAAAGGGCATTGACACACAGTGGCGGGAAAGGACTAGATAACTAACCAGTATGTAGGAGAGCAGGAATGAGAAATAAAGAACATTAAATAACCGGTAAAGAACACCGAACAACTGAATAACTCATTGGAAGAGAAGCCGAGCCTAGACATATATAGAAAATAGAAAACTCAGATCAAAAAGAAAACCTTCCATGAAACTCAAGAACCAGCAGCTTTTTTTTTTTTTTTTTTTTTTTTTTTAAGCTAGAAAATGTCTTAAAACCCGAAGTTACAGAAGGAAGTCTAATCAAGCAGATGAAACTTTTGCTATATGCGGTAGAAACCCAGAAACAATGGTGGCAGTATCCATCCAGATGTCGATGCGGACATAGTCACTCTAGCCGAGGCCCTGGGACTTAGAGGTAGCAAAGGAAGCATGAAAGAATCGGTGGTAGAGTTTAGCGAGAAACGTTTGGAAGATTGGCGGATAAATAGCAGGAAGGAGACACATGGAAGGTAAATCGAAATTAAATACGGATATTTAAAGATAACCCAGGTCTAAAAGGAACGTCGTTAGAGTTTACGAATTATAGAAGTTAAAAAACTTAAAAATTAAAGGTTGAGTACGGTGATGACTATCACCCCCGTTTAAAATTGGGCGTTTTTTACATACATACATACATACATACATACATACATACATACATACATACATACATACATACATACATACATACATACATACATACATACATACATACATACATACATACATACATACATACATACATACATACATACATACATACATACATACATACATACATAGGCTTATTTAATTAGCAACTGATGTTTTGTTTCCTCCAATGCGTAATCTTTAAAAGCCGGGATTCTATACCTCTGTCAGTCGGCAGGAGAGACCTGTATATCAGTACAAAAAAACGTCTTGAACCGTGAGCTTCCTGCTGCATGGCAGAGTACTCGTGGTGGCATTGGTTTCGGACTTGTTTGCTTTGGACTTTCGCTGTGCAGCTCATGAATATCTAACTCACCATTAGTGTCGCTACGTCTGTTTGTTTCCATTTCAATTTTTTGTACGGTCGAGATGCACTAAGAAAGTGTGACCTCGGTGGGCGCACTAACGAGAAGAAAATTAAACTCTTAGAATAATTAAACCTTGCTTCTTCAGTAGCCACAGTTTATCGAACAATCATGCTGCACCAGGAATGTGGGGTTTTTAATTCGCTGTTTACCGTGTTAAACAGTACAAACGTAAAACTCAACTTAGCTTTCATAACGTGTTTGCTCCCGTGCACTAAGCATTCTAAAGTTCCGTACGGCCATAACATACATAAGTACGTAACAAACCAATTAAATGCTATCTTACCGGTTGCAGGCAACGATTCTGCAAATGGTATCGCGGGGACTTAAAGCTGTGAGGTGCTCTGGAAAGAAAATTCAATAAAATCAGTTAAGTTTCCATTCTCGAAGCTGAAAAGTATTTTTGATTTTCGATTATGAAGCGTGGGATTGAAAACTCAGTTAGGAAGCCTTTGATTGACGCCCAGTTGGAGAACTCTATTCCGCTCTAAGCAGGAAATAATTGCGGCGGGTTATCACGGTTAACAGGGTGCAGCGGTGACGTAGCGGTAGAACATCCGCCTCGCATGCTAGAGGACCGGGGCTCAAATCCCGGTGCCGCGCATTTCTCCACGCGGATTAAAAAGAAAAATCCGCGTGTCGATGGAATTGCATAAACAGGTAGTTTAGAAGAACTTCTTGTTGGGCGAGTTGGTGCATTGCTTTAACGAAGTGTCTAAAGGTACGTCCGACGGATCCATTCGATTCTCGTAAAGATACGGCGGACGTCGATATACAGGCTCATGGCTATATGCACGTCGAACGCGGCCCCATTCCGCTTGCTACGCGTGAATGGATCTCATCCTCTATGATATCAGCTAGCCGCGACTCTCGATGAGGTGCTACGAAGAGTGCATCCGTTCTAACATAGATCACGGTCTTCACTTAGGGTTGTGTTCGGCAAACATCGCTGTCAAGCACATAGCTGCAGGCGATATGCTACGTACTGCACCAGCTCCACCAGCTGGCATCGAGATACGCACATTCACGAGCAGCTTTCGCTTCGCACTAAACTATCACCTCGATCTGCCCGTAATGCGAGCGAGCTATTCCTAGCATTTACGCTGTCTTAGGTCCTGCATCGACCTCTGAAGATCTAGCGCCGGCACAACACACACACACACACCTCGTCGTGCAGCTGAACATTCGGCAGTCCAAAGTATGTATGTGAAATGGCATTATGCTCGTTCCTCACATGCAGACCGAGGAAACAGGATGTTTTTAGCTAAATTCTTCGTTTAAATTCTACCTCAGAGCCGTGGCAGAAGACATGCCGAATCTACTAGAGGCCTGCACATCGACTCGTCGAGGCGAAGACCTACTGCACCGCACCGCAAGAGTGCACAACCGGAAAGCCGGAAGCGTGAATGATCCGAATTCCCTGTGAACAGCAATGTTCTTTGGTATATAGGGGATTACTAGACTAAAGTGCTTAGGCTGCATCTTTTTCTTGGCGTTGAAGTTTGCGTACATGTAGTTTAAACCCCCGCATGCTCGAGGTTAGCGTGACCCGACTGAACGGCCGCGCAGCTTTGAAACGATCGGGATCGATATACATGCATCGCCGGGCTTAGGTACGCGGTAGAAAATGTGCGCTGCACATTTCGTTGAAGAAGCTGACTCTTGGAATTTTGCAGAGTGTGCCATGCAAGCGATCGTTGCTACAACCACGCATCCATGTTCCCACGGCTGGCCTACCCCGAGGCGCATAAATGTTCAACCGTGGACGTATCAATGATCGAAGAGAGGACAGATTTTCACAATATTGGGCGCGAAATCGATAGCTACCAGTGCTCAGTGTTAGAGAAATTCTGCCTTGATCATGCGCAATTCAGTGTTTCAGGTGTGGTCAGTAGCTATATAAGTTTGAACAGTTCGCCTTTCAAGTCAGCGGCGCCAGCGATGGATCGGCGGAGCGATTTTCCACGCTACACCGCTGTCTTGCTAGAAAGCCTATCTAGGCGGCGTTTGACATTCACCTGCTTTTTGTTGGCCCCGTAATTGAAAGCAACGCCTTCAGAAACGCGTTAAATGTTCAAAAATGTATTCTCTTCAACAGTTTCACTCCAGGCTGTCAAAGCAGGCGGACGTTGATAAAACAGTTGAGCACTCCAGTCTTTAGAAATCTGTACAATCACCTTCAGTTTGTAAAATTATTGGAATAGGTCACTTTCCGATCGCTGGGACATAGACCCTCATGACAGCGCTGTCACGTGAATAAGGACCACACCAGGCCGAAAGCTTGTCTCATATAACATAGCTAACCAAGGTATACCTTACAGCATTGTGTTGATTTTTATGGTGCCTAAGCGACTAATGCTGCCATGCACCAAGAACAAGGTTTAATGTATTTATTTTGTGTGTAATGACTAAAATGTTCTTTAGGATGTAGCTTGTTTAGGAACATTTTAGGAAACCAAAAATGCAGGAAATTTGCACGTCTCTCCTAGGATCATGCTGGGATGGAAATGGATCTGTTGGAAATTGTACAAAATGTTTCCTCTTTTCTCGACTCTGGTGCATGTGTAAGATATGGTTTATTGTTAGTTCATCTCCACACTCCTTGCATATTGGTTTGCCCTCTTTCATAAGTATGAAGCTGTGTGTGAGGTTTGGGTATGTGTTTTGTGAAGATGACCTAAAATGACCTCCATGTTGTGTTTTTGATTACTGCATGATTTCCATTCCTTAATGACAGGTTTGACAAGTATAGTTTGTAGTTTATTTCAATGTTTCAAAAATCCTGCCATTTCACTCTCACTTTTCTTTGTACAAGCTTCTTGGTATCTTCATGCAGCATATTCACCCTCTGTAATTTAGCATTGCGTCAAGGTAACCTGGTTATTTCTTTTCATCACCTTTCAAGACTACTGTCCCGATTTCATAAAGTTTCTGACGACAGGAACTCCTTGGAAGTCATAGAAATAAATGAGATCCACAATCATGAGCTATCTAGGGTATGCATATACATGTCCATCGCTCAGTGGAATGGCGTCAGTACGCTGTTAGAACAGGTCTTGAGATAACAACAACCATTGTCTGAGGTGGTCCTTTAATGGGCATTGAAATGCTATGTAACTACAGGTACTGATAGAACTCTTGATCATGTTATGTGATGATGCGATCCTTGCATGAATATAGGTATACATTTCAGAATCTGCAGTGCACCACTTGACCATTTGCCACCAGTTTGTGTGAAAATGTATTTTTCATGCATGTTAACCAGTGTTTAACAGATGACCCCTGTGCACAAGCCAAAAGTGCCACGAGCCAAATGTCACGAGGCCACACGACATGGCAGGAGCTGTTAAGCCAAGCTTAAAGTTATATTTGAAATATTTCAGCTTCAACGTTTCAGCTCCAATTAAGAAAGGTTGAGGCTTACAGAGGTCTATGCCAGGTTGTCTATCACCTAACAGGGCAGCCTACGACCGTATGCTAATGAGTATATCTGAGATAACAGAGACATGAATTAAGGAATTAGTAGTAATGTTTGTAGCAAAGGGCATGTAAATTAACGAGAATCCACAGTGGGATCTGCAGACAAGAACCATTAACGCTGGCACACCATACCCTTACAGGTGGAGATTAGGAGTCTCCCTAATTTTTTGTCTGCTCAAAGCTTGTCATTTCCTTCGTTCTTCCAGATGAGGAAGATGTGAAAATGATAGCATCTAAAATGCCAGAGACCATCGTTAACAAGGATGCTGATCCCAACAGCGTAAAAAGGAATTTCAGAAAAGATGGGTGACTAGTAATGCTGGCAACAGTTGAAACTAAGTGGAAAGGCATGAAATTGAAATGCAACATATGCAGAGATATGTTGCGAGACGACCAGTCTGTGGTGTGCGACATCTGTCTCCGTTAGTTCCATCAAGTGATTGGCCAAAGCAGATGGGGCTTGTGGTTTTGTGATAAGTGCAGTGTAGTAGCATAGATGCAACCTTGCCCATTAATAATTCGAGTGGAGTAAGTGCATTGTTTTGTTTTGTTCATGGTTTCCATGAAAACATTATGAGAAATTTTTTCCTAGAGAATGTTTGCTGAAATGTGAATATAATGTGCACTAAAACTAGTGTTTTCTTGCTGTTTACTTTTCCTTGTATACATTAGTTCTGTGAAGAAAACCACCGGCTAGAAGGAAATGTAATGGCATGCATTTTGATACTTGGCCCAGTTGTGCTGGCTCAGTAAAAGTGCTTGGCTGCTGAACCCAAAGATGCAGATTTGGTTCCAGCCACAGCAGGGACATTTCAATAGAGGCGAAACAATAGGCCGTCATGCACCGTGCGGTGTCAGTGCATGTAAAAGAACCCCAGATGGTCGAAATTATACCGGAGCCCTCAACTATTGTGTTCCTCATAGCCGTAGTTATTTTGGGATGCTAAACCAGATATATATCACATCATACTCTGAGTAAGATGCTATTCATGGTCAGTTAATCATACACTAAATGATCATTTTTTTTTCTGCATGGTACAGCAGCTGTTGTACAATTTTACTTTAGCCTTCATGAAGAATATCACACTGGCTCCACATGGCCTTCTGTTGACCCTTGATATCCGTCACAATCACACACCCGAGTATGTATTTGTCTAAAGGCACCTATGCATGCAAGGAGGGGACAGTTACTTTCCACTTGTCAGAACAGAAATGCATGATCCACATCATTTCTGTAATTCAACTGCTTGCTATTTGAACTGTCCAGCATTGATGCAAGTTTCAAAGAACTGCAATTAGCAAATTAATCTAAGCAGCAAACCATGCCAAGAACTGCTTCGGTATCATCTTTAGCAACTGTTTGGGAACTAAAATTAGCCAAATGTTGCAAAACATAGATGAGAGGTTACAAAATCTAAAAAACAATGCAGCCTACCTGTGGCATGTAGGGTTTCACATCCTAAAGTGACATATGTAGCTATGAAGAATACCGTAGTGGAGAGCTCCAGACTAATTTGACTGCCTGGGCTTTGTACTTTGAATTGACATCTTGCAGAAAACAGAAGCATTTGCATTTCACCTGCACCAAAGTGCGACTGCCATCACTGGTATTAAACATCACGACCTTGGGGCAAGTAGCCTAACGTGCCACTAAGATGTCGCAGCGTGTACATACATGCTATACATGTCAACCTTTCTAGCATTAAAGCTGTCACATGCATGGCAGATATTCATGTTCAGCTTTGGACTGACAAGTTTAAAAGTGTACTATTTGTGTTTGTCTAGCATGAAAAACAAAGGAAACTAAGGAAAAACGAAAAAAAAAATGAACATAATATGTTGAAAAAGCATTAGTCATTAACACATAAAGCATATTCGTTCCTTTATTAATGATAAAGTGGCCTTCAACAATAGTACAAAGCCTGAACATTTAGAAAGGTGCTGTGCCAGGCAGCTATTTTACAGAAACCTGAACCATTTCACCTGTAGTAATACGCATCCCGGCGGTGTGGGCTGGGCACTTATTTTTCGGTCCACTCCAACATGCGAAAAGTGCATCGTGCATTCCCATTTTCCGAGTTTTGAGCTCTGTAGTACAGGCTAACAAATTGTCGATTACTTATTTTCGTCTGATTGTTGCACAGCGCGTGTAAATAAATTACCACTGCACCTAATAAACACTGACATGCACGTGCAACATCGCCGATCATAAACGGACACACTGATGTCCGTCCGGACATCGGCGCACTCATCACAGCACTCTTCGTAGTCTCACACAGCACTCTAGTAGGACGTAATCCGTAATCACAGCATCTCACGGTAAGCACAAACCACACCTCCAGTTGTACAACAAACACGAATGACTCGATGCTTGGGCTAGAGACACGCCGGCGGTGCCCAGCTTTTTCTGCGCCGCTTGTACTACGTAGAACTTGCAGCACCAACCTCAATGCGAGCAGAAAGCGATGCATTACGTGACGCATCTCATCACAGATGGAAGTGACGAAACTTTGAAGAATCAAAACTACATAACTACATAACGACCGTCGTAGACGTTAATCCACATGATAACGAGGACCAAATGAGCGGGCGTGCGGGCCGCGGGCTGGCCGTCAACACCGCGATTACATGCGCTTGCGCTCTGGTCGTGCTTGCCACCCTGCCGCGGTCCAACTCACGTAAACCTATCATCATGCCATCACGTAGTATATCACCCATTCTAGGCACTATTCTTGCCACTGTACTATTCTTTGTAATTTCACATTTCACGCATGCAGTATGTAGTACATACTTACACCTCGCACGTACACCTCATACCAACTTCGATTTGGCTACATATGGCTACCATGTTGTTGCTACAACCACATCTGAGTCCGGCTTTCCCGACGGATCCAAAGGCCCATATCGGAGAAAAATGCGTTGGGTCCGTCGGAAGAACCCTACCGATCGGGTCCGTCCGCCGTACCTCTGAAAAATATTTCCCGGATCCGTCGGACGGATCCCGAAGAAAAACGCACCGGGTCCGTCGGACGTACCTTTAAGACCATTGATCGGGTCCGTCCGACGTACCTTTAGCCACAGCCTTGCTTTAAAGGAACCAAGATGCGCTATAAAAAGACAGCCACAGGAAAAAGCCAAGGAGACAGACAGAGCGCAAACAGAGCGCTCTGTCTGTCTCCTTGGCTTTTTCCTGTGGCTGTCTTTTTATAGCGCATCTTGGTTCCTTTAAAGTATAAACAGGTTTGGGGTGCGACCTGATGCCAGTGAACACCTCCGGCAACGCACTCCCTCCCCACAGCAGGGGATGGCCACCCTGATGCAGTAATTGGCCGCAACCTCATGATAAGTTCCATAAAACCCCGGCCCTCAGTCACAAGCGCCTGCGGAACAACTGACCACGGCGGCGGTCAGATCTGTGACGCAGCAGGGGGTACTAGGAACTTCTTGCTCCGCTGGACAGGCCGCCATTGGAAACTGACCCTGGCAACGTTTAACGTTAGAACCCTAGCTATTGAAGCTAGTTTAGCAGTGCTATTAGAGGAACTAGAAAGTATGAAATGGGATGTCATAGGGCTTAGTGAGGTTACGATATAGTCAATGGTCATTTTCATCCAGAGCTGCCGATCTCTAAGTAGCCAATTTTTTGCTAATTTTTTTCACCAGTTGATTAAATTCCGCTCTGCTGATTTACTCGGTACCTTCCCCACGTGACTTTGTGTTGTGCCACTGTGTGTAACTTTGCCCTTTTGTTACGTTTTTGCTGTTCTTGATATAGACAGAAGTGCAATACATGATTAGAAAATACGCTAGGGACTGCATCACGCTTGCGGGACCATCCTTCCGGCTAAATTTTGCCCACTTCTTTGGTGATAGCATATTTATAGAATTTAACAATATCACCTTCCCAAAACTTTGCGTTGCACACCGTTTATGTTCGCAAAAACTTGGTCTCTTCGGGGAACCAATACCTCCCAACTGCAAGACAAATGGCCATTGGGCGCAGTCGTGGCCGAGTGGTTTGAGCGCCCGTCTCGGCTGCGGGAGGTAGTCAGTTCTAAACCCGCCGCCGGACACCCACCGGTAAAATGGGTACAAGCGTCCCTCGACCCGGCGCCCGACTCTCAGGGGTGTGCATTTGGAAGTGGCTCTGCTAACCCTGCTGTACTCCTTCGAGTGCCTAAAGTTTTGAACAAACTAATGACCTGCAAAGGTCGGGTTGACAAAAAATGGCCACATAATGGGCTTTTGCCGCACAAGGCGGACTTATTATTGTCCGATGGCGGAACTGATCACTGCCACATCGGAGGAACGATTTGAGACCTATGACCCCTTTCCCAAACATTTCACCGCAAAGAACAGAGCACCAGGCCGGGAGAAAACTTGTACCCATTGAAAAGCCGGTGGGTACCAGGGATCGAGCCTGGTACCTCCCGAACACGAGGCGGATGCTCTACCATAAGGCCACGCTTCGGTCTAAGAAGGGTTTAGCTCGCCAAACAGTATCCCCAGTACTTACATGGAATCACCCAGGCCGAGCCCCTCCCCAAGAGCTAAGTCCCGTAAATGACGGACACCCACGCCAGGGACCACTCTTGTACCAGTTTACGTCTGGTCATCGTCGAGCTGTAAAACGAATCCTGACAGCTCTCCCACCTGCGCGTGGCGGACTTGTCAACTACTGCCACCGCATTGGTGGTGTTGTGGGTCGCACCCAAATGCTCGGGCAGGCGGGATCGCAACACCCGTGGTGCACTTCCATGACGTCCACCCCTGCCAGACGCCTTCGCGTCCCCGACTTCGGTAACTCTCTTCGTGCTCCGCTCCACGCGAGAGCCCGATTCTACAAGGTTTTGGTAAGCGTCTTGGTTTGGACGCCGGCCCTATTGCAAGAACTGTTTAGGGCCTACCGCCTACGTTCCGGAAGCGCGAGTGGAGGCTTCATCCCCCACCCCTATGGTCTCACAGCGGTGCTACCGGCAGACTCTCAAAGGGTGCTTGCACCACTTCTGCTTTCGCTTCGTCTTCACTCTCTTAACCTACTGAGACGTCCGCAGGCCTCAGCGTTTCTCAGGACGTCCCTGGTTTTCACCGGAGGATGAGTGAAGACAGTCTAGCGCCCCAAAGCATCCTTGCGGGCTGGGTTACACAGGGTTGCCCCTACTCCTGATGACCTTAGTCAGCGGGCATTCCCCTGCGGCATCCTTACATAGAGACTTAGCCGGCACAGCCCATCCCTGGACTGCACCGGCGGGTGAACAGACTCTTAGTTGCCGCTACGAGGAGTGGTCATCTCCAACTCTAGCGGCTTCCATCCTGGGATCACAGGGAGTCGGGAGCTGCCCAGACTTATCCCTAGTCCCGTTTCTTGATAGGGTACATCATCGGTAAAGGCTGTCATTTTCGATGAGGAGAAGAGACAATTATGTCCCTCCTCTCTATTACGTCGGTACCTACTGGAGCATTATGGCATGAAATCCACTGAAATATGGTTGCTAATCCCTATCGCATTCTAAAAAAAAAAGGATAAGTGAAAGACAGCATCTACCCACTGAGAGTGTTTATTATCAAAATTTTTCGCTTGAGAAATAACGTCCGGCAGCGCATGGTGCTTTGACGGCCATCGATTAATAATTCATGAGGAATGCCTGTTCGCACGCTGAACTGCAGGGTAAAATTTGCCGTACAGCCGAGAATGCACAGACACTCACATAGAAAAGGGGTTATATTGATAAAAAAAACAGCAAAAAATGCGCGCAGCTACTGCAGCGTCGGTAGTGCTGCCATATCGGCACGCCGGCGGCGTGGCACAAACTTCGACCGCAGCGCCATCTGTGGGCCTAGGCGCAGAACTGAAAGTGATCTACAAACGATGCCAGCCGACGTAAGAATGACAGCTCTCTCCTGCCTTCACTACGACGTCCTACTCGTCATGCCACTTCACGTTCCCATCCCTGTTGCCCGTATTCCCCCGCTGCCCTCCTCGCTGTTCAGCTGCATTTCCCTTCGCATTGTTTCATTCCCACCTCCAGTTCATTCCGCACAACCTTCTTCTCCCACGCTAGTCATCCTTCAGCTTTTTCTCATTGTACTTCAACCCTCAGGTTGCCAATACATGAGCCGTAGCCATAATTTTCTTCTTCTACGTTAGCCGTCATCTGTGCTCTTTCCGATGCAACCATCTTTGTGCTTCGTCTTTCTACGCTTTCGTCTCACACAAAAGTTGACTGACTTTTTCCTCCGCTGTGGCGGGTAGCACTTCGCCCTCCTCCTATATGCCACAGCTGGCAGGTGCCCGTTACGTTGAGTAAGCCCACAAGGCCGACAACACCACCAAAAATGACACCAACGACGCGTATACACTTACAGGTACCTAAGAACTGGGCTATAAAGATGTTTGGTGTTCTCATGAAGCCTACGTGCCAGCGATGATGTTGCCCCTGTGTGAAAAAGTGTATGAGAAGAAGTTATACGGCGGAAGGCCATTTGCTTTCAATGGTCAGATTCTTGTGGCTTCAGCGCCGACAAAACCCCCGGGGTTGCCCATGTCTCCGCGTTTCGATAATTGCACACAGGGCACCCAGCGCGGGGATATAATTATGGGCATTGGGACCATTTGCACATTGCGGCAGGAATAAAGGCTAGCCCATCTCCATCCACATAAGCGTAACTTCCTGTGTGCGAGTAAGACCGCAGCTGAGGGGTACCGCACAGGGAGATACGAAGCGCATATGTGCGACGTTGGAGATACACCTCACTTGTTTAAAGAACGCTAGCATCACTAGCATTCATGAAACGAGACATTGCAAAAATAGGATCGGCAGGAATGCTGCAGAATGTGCACAGGCTGGAAAGCTCAGGGGCGTACGTATGATACTCTCAATTTCAATGCGCTGCGGGATACGAACCTTCGAGTGACGTATACGTTCTGGCCAACTTCTGGGTTGCTACTAAGGTGGCAGAGTTATCGTTCTGCTGGAGGATATAAGTGCGGATAGCACTGGGGGCTATAGGGGGTATTCACTGACGCGCTGTGCGCGGTGTATTGTGGGTAATTGAGGCGCAGTCGGCCATTTTTGTGTCCACGGAACGAACAGGGCGAACGTACGTATCAAGTGCTGTCGTGCGGTTCTACAATCAGTGGCATCCGCAGCAATATGTTGTTTATTGAGCTGTCGTAGACTGTAATAGACGCGTGCACAGTGTAAACAAAGGAAGCTGAAGAGCTGCGCGAACGACCTCGGCATTTTCAGGTTCCGGAAGTACACACGAACAACTCCACTCGAACGAGATACCTCACCGAGATGCGACGTCACGTATGGCTGGCACGGTTCAACCGCACAAGTATCATATAATATGAGAAATGTATGTCAAAATGGGCTGGACTGGAATCTTCCGGATGTGCCCCAGCAGCCAGCTCTTGTCACTATCCGTGCACGACTGTTCTTCACGCACTCGGAAGACATATTCCCGGTAAAAGAGCAGCGCGGTATCGCTTCCAGTCATGCGCATGCATGCAGCGCGCCGCCAACACCTCCTAGCCGTGTTTTGCTGCAATAAAATCCTTCAAAGAGGGCCCGCTAAATTTTGTGTTTGTCTTCTACTTGCCTCATTCGATCAGAAGTAGGATGTTCGCATCGTCTGTGTCGTCTGCTAATCAAAGCAGACCGCGAGGAACGTAGACGGGCACAGTTGTTTTGCAGAAGGTTTGAAGAACTTCACAAACTTATTCATCTCTAATAACAAATCAAGTTTAGCTTGGCCAAAACTGCGCTGTATTTCAAGAGTTTTGTTGCAAAAAGTTATTTCGAGCCCGCAAGGCAACAAGGTGACGCCACCGGTGTCATCGCTGTGGCCTGTGGCAGCGGTTTCTTTTGCTTCCTTACCGCCACAGACGATGCAAACATCCGACTTCTTTTGATCGATTGAGGCAAGTACATCAAACAAGCTTTGTATAAAAGATACTGACTACCAAATGTCATTTCTATGCAGAATATCAGCTACAAAAACTCAGCGGTTTAGTTGGTATAAACGTTGGACGGCACGCACGTAATTACACAAAGAGCGAGTTCGTCTGCTTCAACCGCGGCTCTTAACCCAGCCGCTTGTAACGTAGTTGCATTCTTCGAGTGGCCAGTAGGCTTGCGATTGGTTTCTTGTGACGAAGCTCGTCCGTAGGACAAGGAATTCATGAATGTCGCACATATCTATGCGTGGGCACAGGCCGACGCTTACCGTGCAGTCGCGCATATCGACTGCACACGGGTAGGTACCAAAGTTTTGTTTCGTACAGGTCTCTGTCCGCATCGCGCACACTTTGCTGATAAATCAAACTGTCACTCATAATACCGATTGAGTTTTCATAACAACGGTGCTGGCATGAGGCAGAGTGGCAGAGCAAACGGATGTGCACGAACAGTTTAGCTAACCACTGCCCCGTACTAGTACTAGTCCGAACAGGACACAAATATGGCATCGACTGCATACTGACGTCAGCTGTGACGTCGCGTGAATACCCCCTATAGGATGCATACGTTACCTTTACGACAAAAGGTTCAGAAAAGCTCCTGATAATCTAACCTTAAAGTTTGAAAACACTCAGCTACAGCAGTGCTCACAAATTCGTTTTCTTGGTGTTCTGTTTCAAGAAAACTTATACTGAAAATCGCGCGTAGATCAGTTTCGTAGTGATCTTTGACGAGCTGTTAGCATCTCAAACAGATTGTTGCTATCTCCCGGTGTCAATAAAACGGCAAATATATTGTCACGACTGAAGTCACAGGGAGCCGTGAAGATACACGTAGCCGAGGACCAGAGAATAAGGTCGGCTTGTCGTTCCGATCACAGAGTCCAGCACCAGCGCGCCGCTCGTGCCAACAACGACCCTTCGTCGTCGTCGGCACCAAACACGGCTGTCGCGCGGCGCTAGGCACGTGGCAATATTATTCACTGGTATTCCCGCTTAAACTACTGTTCCCTTGTATTTTTAACAACGACACAATAAAATCTAAATTGTCTCCCAGCTACGCAAAAGCTATCTTTGCGGGCTTTCCGGAACTTACCGCCTTCACAACGCTGCCGGCCTCTTTTTAGGTCTTATGGTTAATCCACTGCACATATAAAACTATGTTTCGAATTATATTACGCCAGTAAAATTTACATAAAATCGCCTTCGAAACCACCTATCACACTAAGATGAGGACATATAGATTCCGAAAAAAACAAACAAAACAAATGGAAACACCTTTTGCACACACAAATTGTGATCTTCGGAGGTTAGGATAGCATATTAGTGCCATAATTAATCAGCACCCTAATTAACATGCACATTCTCTACGGCAGCTCCCCCGTTCGCAAATGAATGAATGAATTAATTAATTATTGGATGAATGAATGAAGCCTTTATTTGAAGTAAGGGATGGCTCTCGGCCGCTGTTTGGGTAAGTAGGGAGTTAGGAGGGATGGGAGTGTAGCTTCGTGTTCACGGTTCTTCAAGCTGTTGCTCGTTGCTTGCCATGCTGTCGACCTTCGCGCTGTAAGTCGACCTCTCGCACTACTCGAAGCAGGCCGCTCTCATTGCCGTATGTAAAATATCAATTGAAAGAGTGCTAATTAAAAAGCTTGGAAGATGAAACAATATTTCTAGAGCACTGCAGATTGATTGAAAACTTTTTTGCTTGTTAGCAAACACTTAGGATACTCACTTTACAAGAAGGCCCTGGTGGAGAAACAGTGTAAATAGTAAAGCAAGGTTCATTGGCGTCAGTGCAAACAATTGTTCCACAGCTAATCCTCTAAGCACAGCCACTTGAAAGCCGCACTGAGCAAGCATAGGCTGACGTGGAAGCTTTAATTTTTCGCTGCCAGCTGTAGTACCAGATTTCCACTCTTCGCGTTAACGATTGACAGGAAATGAATCTCTTTTCGAAAAGGTCACGGCTAATACTCACTAATCGAACAACGCGTATTAAAATTTCCCCTTTTCTGCTTTGAATATACAGCAGAAACGGGTTTTACAAAACGTGAATAAAAGAAGGAACCTATTTCGGGCGAGGATGTTTTCAGGAAATTGATGCATATATTATTTAGCAACATCAGTTCCTCTACCGCTTTCTTAGGATGTTCACAATCGTTAAAGCTGCCGTATTGCACTCATGAATAAGAAATTAAACGGGCAGCTTCAGGGTGCTTCGTGAATCCCTCATTTCGTTATGGTCGCGCCTCGTTGAGGTCATCGCTTAACGATTCAATTTGCTTTTTTTTTGTGAAAAAAGCTTAGTCAAAAACAAAATACCTTACACAATCTTGCAGAAAGTTGACGACGTCGAGGCTGTTTTTTGCAAACTTTTTCTTGGCTCATGTAACATTATTGTGAGATCTGTTTACCGAAGTCCCTCTTCAGATCACGATGGTATAAAATTTTTATACAATTACATGCGTCGTAATGTTTTTGGGTCCAGATTAATATTACTTGGCGACTTCAATCTTCCCGACATGAACTGGCAGACCCTAGAATTTAATTCTCCTTGCTCAGAACTTATCATTGATATTATGCTGAACTTCAAACTATCGCAAGTAATCAATCAACCCACACGTGTACAAGGTTCCACATCTAATATTCTTGACTTAATATTTCTCAGCGATCATTTTCCTTTTGACAAAGTTCATACTGAAAGTTTGGATGGCATATCTGATCCCAAAAAAATTTTATGTTGTGTTCCTGTTCATGAGGCAGTAGTATTTTCACAATCACTAATTTCTTACCCGGACTTTAGCAACGCTGACGGCACCAGTATAATTGATCACCTCAGTTTTGAATTTTCGGGCTTCAGAGATTTATCGTATAACGATTCTACAAACATCGAAATCTTATGGCTAAGGTTCGAAGCCATTACATTCCAGTGCATTAAAAACTTCGTTCCAACTAAAATAAAGAAGACTAATAGGCGAAACCCATGAATTACTCGGGAAATAAATTGCATTTGAATTTGAAATAATTCATGCTAAGCGAAAAGTAAAACAACTGCGAAAAAAAATTGAAGATGGCTTAGTTCTGCTATATTCAAGAAAACTTTGCGCAGAATGCGACAGGACACAAAGGGAGAAACACGCACGCACGCACGCACGCACGCACGCACGCACGCACACACACACACACACACACACACACACACACACACACACACACACACACACACACACACACACACACACACACACACACACACACACACACACACACACACACACACACACACGCACGCACACACACACACACACACACACACACACACACGCACGCACACACACACACACACACACACACAAGCGCTTTTGTATGTGTGCGTATTTCTCCCATCGTGTCCTGTCGCATTCTGCGCAGTTTTCTTTAATATGTCGATCCACCAACTGGCCCAACAATCTGTACTACTAAGCTCTGCTATGCCTGGATATACGTAGCGAAAAGCAGCGACTACCTCGAGTTAATTTCTCCAGTCTTCTGCGCCGTTCGCCAGCAGCTAAACTCTCCTTGGCTACCATGTCGAGCGCGCATAAGTTCACCGCTGTTTATAATTCGTTTCCAGGAAAGGAAAGGCGCAGCATCTGACTCGCGGAAGGTAAGAAGCGCCGCCCGGCGGCGTTGGAGCGCACTCGTTCCCGCTTGGTCCTCATAGCTGACGGCAGGTAGGTGACGTCACATCCTTTATGTCGCCCTAATTGAGTGACTTAACTATTTTAGTCTTTGGTACTTTCAAATTGTGCGCCAATCGCAGTATCTGTCACTCGCGGAATCCCGCTATCGTCCTCACGGTAGACAAACGGGATGATGAAGAGATTTTCACGACCCGGGACGTGGCATGGCGGTAAAGCACTCGGCTGGGGATCCAAGGTGTGGAGGTTCGATTCCCGGCTGGTGACTGATTCTTTTTAATGGGGAAGTGTCGCACACCTCTTAGGCGTTGCTAGGCAACGCCGGCAGAGCTTGGCGAGGGGGCTGCGCAGCTGGCCTCGGTTTCGCGCATGCGCAGATTATGGCTTTTGCGGCATACGGCCCACGCGAAGCTTGGGTCCGACCCTCTTAGTGAAGCTTTTCGCTTTAAAAAAACTAAAGTCAAAACTACACGCTGAAACCCAGCTTACTGCAGCGATCCAAACTATGAAATCAAAAATCAAGTTGGCTAGAACTAATTTGCCAAAACAGTTCCAAATTTCCTGAGAAGCTCACCTCAAAAATTCAGCCACTATATAAACCCCAAGCAAAATGCAATACAACGCTAGAAAGCAGATAACAAAGTTACTTACACGTTGCTAAGCATATATTTCTAATAAGTTTTTACTGAATGTAACAGTAGCGCCCCATACCTGAATCGCAGCAATCGCATACACCTTGCATCTTTGACGGTGACGCACTACTATCTTTAGATACGAAGAAAGGACAGAGCCCAGACAATTTACCGAACGCTTTTCTTAAGAGGTATGCAGAGTGGAATGCTAAATATCTGTGCGCAATCTTTAACATATCTGTGTCACCCTGTACTTTTCCGAATGAGTGGAAAATTTCAAAAGTATTACCGATACATAAATCAGGAAGCAAAGATAACACCACAAACTACAGACCTATCTCACTTACGAGCACTGCTTTTAAACTGCTAGAACACGTGATCGTAAAACACATAACAGCATATCTCGAAAAAGAACGCATTTTATCGCCTTTACAGCACGGATTTCGAAGAGAACTTTGAACTACTACACAACTAATAGAACTTGTACATGATTTATCCTTCAGTATCAACAATCAAACCCAGGTTGACCTACTACTACTAGATTTTTCTAAAGCCTTCGATCGGATAGCCCATCAGAAATTAATATTGAAACTAGAAGCTACGCTAGGTAACAGCCCCATAGTTGCATGGATCGAAAACTATTTAACCAACAGGTCTCAGTAAGTTTCTTTTCAACAAGACATTTCCAACTTAGTTCCTGTAACATCCGGTGTGCCACAAGGATGTTTGCTGGCCCCTGTATTATTCCTTATTTTCATTAACGATTTACCATCGAATATTTGCTCTAACATCAGGCTCTTTGCTGGCGATTGTATTATCTACCGTGAAATTAACTCACCAATAAGACCAGGTAGCCCTGAACAACGATCTTAAAACGGTTAATAAGTGGTGTAGTGACTGGTAAATGAACTTAAAATTTAAAAAGTGCGCCGCGTTATCAATAACCAGGAAAAAAAAAAAACAAGAATCAGTCGTCCAGTATACCATTAATAATAATCCATTGACTCAAGTCGCGGAACGCAAATATCTCAGAGTAATCATATCCGATTATCTGAGATGGAACTCTCATATAGATTACATCTTACCAGCATTAAAAATACTTCTTTTTTCCATAAAAGGCGCCTCAAACTTGTACGGCCAAAGACAAAGCTATTAGCCTATAATGCCCTTATAAGACCAATCCTGGAATCTTCTAATAGTGTCTGGTTTCCCTTCGCTAAGCCACACATAAACAAAATAGAACAAGTACAGAGGAAGGCAACCAGATTCATTTTCAATAAATATAGGCAAACCGATTCACCAAATGACCTACTCCATAAAGCCGGTAGGTTTACCCTGCAGAAAAAATCCAAACTAGCTCGTCTTAAGTTCATGTACCAACTACTTTCCAATCAGATAAATATTGATATTGTTACGTGGCGGCAAGCGATGACAACGGAAGAACAGAGGACAGAGAGAAGATGCTCGATGGTCGTGAGATGACGTTTAATGAATCTATGAGCGGGCCTAGCGCAGGCGCTCCTGCCCACGCCACTACCCTCTTCTTCCTTCTTCGTCAGCAACATGACCCGGGGCCACCGAGCGATCGTCCCGATCGCAGTCAAGGAAGTTTACCGATGATGATTCCATGCAATGATGATGGGCGTGTCTAGATGCTTGAAGAAGAGGAAGAAGTAAGAATAGAACGGCTTGCCGGTATAGACTCCTTTTTTGGAGTCGTATGGCCTCGGTTTCATACCCCGCAGGTAATTCTAGTGCAAAATCTGTTACAACCTTTGCACGTAGTCCTTTCTAACATCTTTCCAACAAAAGTAAGTGCATCGTCGGTTCAAATTATCTTTGATGACATTTTCCCAAATGATGCGAAACACTTAGCACCTCACATTTTAAATGGATTATTAGAAGATCATTTACAAAGTCTTCCCGTTAGCATAACAATAGCAACGGATGCTTCTCAATTTAATGAAAAAGCCGGCGTTGGAATATACTGTCCGCTTTTAGACTGGGCTTTTTCAGTCCGTCTTCCGGATTTTACTCCAATTTTCCAGGCGGAGTTGCTGGCGGTGGTGCTTGCTCTGCGCAAACTAGACACAACATACTCAACAGTGGCTGTAATTACAGACTCTTATTCTTTGTGCTTGTCGCTTTCTTCGAATATGGATTCGCAAATTTTAAACACCTTTCTTTCATTGCTCCCCTCACATTTGAGGCTCATACATATAGTGTGGGTACCAGGACACAGCAATGTGACAGCCAATGAGATTGCAGACAGACTAGCCAAAGATTCTCTGAACGGCCCTGTATTGCCCATCCTCCCGGCAACAGCGTACATAACAGCAGCAAGATTTCGGCGGCGTGCCTTATTAAGCACGCAGTCTGGATCTATTTTATCCTCGGATGACTACCTGCACCTCAAGTATTCGTGGAATAGGAAATCATGTCAATCAAGGCAGACTGAGGTCTCTCTAACAAGGCTACGCTGTCGTATTCCGCCCCTAAATTTCTATATGCACAGGTCTGGTTTGGCGCTTTCTCCTGTCTGCGCATTCTGCGGGGAACCGGAAACAATAGACCATTTCTTGATATTTTGCCGCCGTTTTACCATGATGAGAAAACGGTACTTAGAGAAGCCGTTACAACAGCTGGGTCTTAATTTGAGCAGCCAAATTTTATTATCGTTCGGTGCCACCATGCTTGGGTACAGCCACAGGTATGTTTTCAACGCCATTCAAAACTTCTTAATAGAAACAAAACGTCTACCTGACTAATATGCTTTGAAGTTTTATTCTGTACATATAAATCTTACTATTCTCTTACTGCGTGCGTTAGTATTTACTATTATATATTTTGGTTTATCATATCTACATTTCCTTTTCTATTCCCTAGAATTTATTATTATTTTTTTTTTATTTTTTTTTTCCGATGTAGTTATACATCTCAAAATCTAATATCTCTGCACCCCAATTCTTGGCCGATCCCCCTGTGTGGGTATGTGCCATCACATTAGAGGAGAACAACAACAACAACGATGTCTGGTGCGTGGGTGATCCGCCTCTCCTGGAGCTGTCAACCATCCGTCACCAGAGTCCATGGGACAGATGGCTTGAGGTCACGTCGGGCAGCTTGGGCGGGGGTAGCGTGTTCGTGTCCATCGGTTCCTTCGGGTCTTTCGGGTCTTTCGGGTCCTTTGTCTCGGTTCTGATTAGTCTGGCTGTTCTCCTTGTCTTCAGGTCCGGGCTGGGGGCTGGGCGGAGGTAGTTGTTCAGGTCTGGGCTTGAAGGGCTGGGGCGAAGCTGCTCGGCGATGTCCCTGGGCCCTCGGTTGATGGTCCCGGCTTACAGATGGCGTCGATGCTCCAAGGCGAAGATGGGGATAACGTACGCCGCACCTCCACCCAAATGTTACGTGGCAGCAAGCGATGACAACAGGAGAACAGAGGACAAAGAGAAAATGACCGATGGTCGTGAGATGACGTTTAATGAATCTGTAAGCGGGCCTAGCACGCGCGCTCCTGCCCACGCCACTGCCCTCTTCTGCCTCCTTCGTCCGTAACAATATGTCTAAATATATCTCCATTACAGACACCAGATCCACACGCCATAAGCACTCACGAACTTTAAGCGAGTACACATCACGGACCGAATGCTTTCGACACTCGTTCCCGTTAACTATACGTGAATGAAATATTCTATACCCATTCTGCACAAGCAGTTCATCATTAAAGACAGTATCCTTTTCCTGCCCTGTCCGAATTGCTTTACTTTTCTATATACTTATCGTCGTTGGGGTCGTCACCTACTGCCTTTCCAGCGGCGTCTTCTAAGCTGAAGCCCAGTCATTGTTGTTGTTGCGACTGTAAGAAGGAAACGAAAATACACGGGTCTGCTTCTGGCTCTGTAGCTGAGCCACCTCCGCTGCCTCGTGCGGACAGAGGAGAAAGAGAAGAATCAAAGAAAACGAAAATAAGAATAAGGAAAAATTCTAGGAGGCACATTGGCCCCTTAACTGCAATGAGGCGAAAGCCGCTATTGCGTGGTGGCAATGGATTAATATGCCAGTTCACCACTACCGCAGTGGCGAGGTGACCCTGTGTAGAAGAAAGGCAAGCCACGAACCATCCCCAGCTTATCACAATGACTTATTTAATATTGTGGAATTTACACAAATTATACAGACATTGCAGACATTCTGAAATCAATGGCACCTACAGCTGTGTACCTTCAACATACGTAACTAGGGCCACAGCAGAAATTTATATTTTCAAAAATGATAAAACTTTTGAAAACATTGTGTGCAGGCTCGCGGACTGTTAGGAGGCGTCGCGCTAGTAACACGAAGCGATGATCCTGCAAGCAAAGGTCCATTAAAGACAAATTTTGAGGCAGCACATGAATATATCACCAATCTCCAAACAATAACAATCTGCTCTTTCTACAAACATCTACACCTCGTAGTTACCTTCAACAGGTTAGCAGACCATACTGAACAATTGCAAGAGCTATATGTCATAGTTAGGGATCTTAATGCCCACTCCTTCTGGGGAAGCGAACATACAGATAAATACCTGCGGCCAAATTATAGATTTCGTATTCTCAAATGGCATATCACTGATGAACACTGGAGCGCCTAAGTGCTGCTGTCATAGGAATTGAAAATGGGCTGCCTTGATTTAGCTTTAGATCGCCATCTATTTTTAGCTATTTTAATTAGGCAAGTTTAGATCAGGCAAGTTCCTACGGTTTTAAAGCTATTATCCTCCTCATCAATCGTCCCCACAAGGCTACGGCGATGGAAACTACATATTGCTGCCTGGTCACTTTTCAAAAAATAAATACTACATTAGAGAAATAATTCCGTGAGGAACTTAAGGGTTGAATGAGAGCAATAAAATTGTTACGTGGTATGAAAGAGCACTGAACAAGGTTAGAGTGGGGAAGCTTCAGTTCGCAAGTCCAGGCAACGTTTCAACAACTGGACTTGTCTTCGCCCAGACTCTCTCGCCCAGTGCTCTTTCATATGATCATTGTTAAACGAAATTAAGCTTACTGATTGCATATTGTCAGCAGCTGCACTATCAATTCTATAATCACCAGGACTTGCACAAACAAAACAAAGTGTGGTAGATAAAATGCATCCTCTGATATCCTGAGTCGTTGTGGAACATTAAGCCCCATGAACAAAAAATAATTCAAAATACAGGAATGCTAGCACACCTCTCCGAAGTGGTTGTTGAAGCACTGTTGAAATTCCTTAATAGCATAATGCTAACTGGAAAAGTACCAGAAGCATGGAAACAAGCATTCATTGTCCCACTTCCTAAAGCCGGCATGTCACTAACCCACCCTATCAGTTACCAGCAAATACCACGTACCAACTGTCTAGCAAAACTTTTAAAAGTGAAAATATCAAGCTGAATTTTCCTTTTGATTTTCATCAATTTGCGTTTGTAAAAACATGTTCAACCACCGACGTGATGCACGCCTAGAAAAAACTGTCTGGGAAGCATTCATCCACAAACAACATTGTATCGGAGTCATCTTCGATCTGGGAAGACCTATGATACCAACTGGAGATGCTGCGTGGTCTAGCAGAGCTAGGTGCCCGCGGCAGGATGGTGAACTGCTGGAGTGAGTTCCTAACCACAATACATTCAAAGCCCGCTAGGGCTCAACTTTTTCAGTGAACCTGATACCGCAATATGGCTTTCCTTTGGGTATATCTTAAGCACCACACATTTCACAGTTAAGATAAGTTCCATAGTAAAGTGATCCCAAGATCCATAAAATATTCACTTTACGTAGATTATCTCTGAATAGTACTTCCTCCAGCTTGTAAACTTGTGACAGAAAAAATACAGATGACTATAAACAAAATGCCCACTCGGCCAGAGAAAAGCGGATTTAAGTTCTCATCAAAGCAAAAACAGTAGCTATTCCATTTTCGCTTAGACGAGGCTTGAAAAATAACAATACACTTCACCTGAACCAGACTGAATTGCCAGCTAGAACAAAAACATAAATTCTAGGTGTAACATTTGACAAATAAAATACTTTTTATTACATTTAAACAATATGAGGAAGGAGCTTCCCAAGCCCTCAATGTGCATCGTTGCGGAAACGCTGGGGGACTGATAGGGCATGCCTGTTACACGTTTGTCGCTCTCTAGTACACTTTAAGGTAGATATTTGTCTCATAGTATAAGGCTCAGCAAGGTCATCCGATCTAAACCGATTATATCAAGTCTATAATCTTCGATTACGGTTATCATGCGGTGCTTACAGAACATCCCTACAGTCATTCATTATGCAGAGACAAATGAGCCTGCTTTAGCAGATCTAACTGCATTAACTTGTACATACGCCCTCAAATTAAGTTCTCAGTCTAAATATCTCTGCGATTCCACAGTCACGAAATGGCCGTCGCGAATGCTCTTCAGCAATCATCGGGCTATTAAGCCATTTCTCTTGCGTTTCGAACAAAAATGCGAAGATCTAGACATACCGAATGCATTTAAATATATTGCATCAAGGCACCAACCACTGCCATTATGGTAAATCACCCACAGCTGCCGACCTCTCATTACCGCTTTTCGGAAATCCTGTGCACCATACGAGTATATGTTACAAGAGTACCTGACACCGCAACAAAAATTGAGAAATTACTCTGCATTTTATACTGATGGATCAAGCAATTATTCCCGCGTTGGAAGTGCCATAATAAAAAAAAAATGAAAGGGCAACACGACTGCCTTCGTCTTCAACAGTTTTCGCCGCTGAGTGTTACGCCATTTGAGCTGCTATACAGAAAAATAATGAAACATAAAAACAGCATCATTTATATAAATTCACTTGGCATCCTTACTGCAACAAACAGCATGATGCTGTTGAATCACTGATAGGAAGCCCCGTACACGATACAGTGAAAGTCACGACACAAAAATGTACTATAAGATTAACAAAAGAGTTTAAATTGGGCTAGCTGGTGATTCACCTGTCCAAACATCGTTGCACTTCTGAAACACTTCGCATTGTCGTGTCGTTTTCTGTGTCCAAGTTGTTCAAAAGCGCAACGATGTTTGAAAATCTACTATAAAATTCCGCTGGTTTCCCCGTCACGTGGGGATTAGGGACGATGAGCGAGCAGACAAGTGTGCTGCACAAGGCAGAAATATGGAAATAAAACTAGTGTGAACTTACCACGTAAGGATTGCATGAAACTAGTACATGGCCAACTGAGAGCTAAGTGGCGAGATACTTAAGGAAATGATGGTTTGGTTTGGGTTCTGAAGTTTAACATCGCAAAGCGAATGAGGGTATGAGAGAGGCCGTAGTGGAGGGGTGCGGAAATCTGGATCACCTTGTGTTCGTGGCACAGTATCCGAGCGCCCTAACCAGTGCACCACCGCTGCGGGTGAGTTCGAAAATGAAGCAGATAACTGCATTCTGCCAAACCCTCTTTAGGAGAGCGGAAATCATGCCGCCTTCAGCAACGTTTTATCGTAGTAATTTATGTCATCTATGCATAGGACACACACACACATCCCCTATTGTTTCTTGCTAACAGGAAAAACAAACCTGTGTGTGAAATGTGCGGGGATGAACTTGCAGTTCATTGCCTTTCGATAGCATGTGGACAACTCCAAAAGCTTAGGAAAAATATTTTACTGCAGTTTACAATGAATACACCCCTTTTTATCCAGCATTGCGTTTGGGCAAACAATAGTTGATTTTTCACACGTTTTTACATTTCTGAAAAGGGAACTGTTTTCACTCAGTTCCCTTTATTATTAGAACCTAGCCTCGCGAACGGTATATCTTTGAAAGAATATGTCGCCCGCAAAAACTTCACCAAGAAGTGTTTTCTTGCAGCTAGTGTCATACTTCACATACGCGGGCAAAATGCACATGTTTCTTTCATCAGTGATCTTTGCATAGATGACTATAAGAAACGACTCTGAATACACAGCATGGCTTTCGAGCTCTTCCTAATGCACAGTGTGTCTCCGAGAAAGAAGGTTGCACATAAGATTTGTTTCTACGGTAGCTTTGTCCCTGTTGCCAGATACTCGAATTATATCCGGTGATTTCAACACCCATCACTCCGCTGGGGTGACAGGGACACGATGCCGGCGTACGCGAACTCGTAAACGTCACTGACAATCTGGATTGTGCGATTACTAATTATGGAAGGCTCACTTTCATCTGTCATCCAGCCTTAGCCACACCTATAGATCTGACCTTGCATTCACAAGACGCCCATGTGAAGTGTTCAACAGCACCTGACCGCAGGGAAAGTGACCATGCACTACCCATTTTGTGTGCTTCCTGCCGACATCCGTAATCATGGCTCCAAACCCAGCCATATTATCAACTGAGGCAAATATAGAGAGCACCTAGAATGTGTTTCTTATAATTTTATTGGCTAACTAATTGATAGTAAGATGGAAACTACGGCGCTCAAGTTACCTGACCATTTTGCGGCCCGCATTTAAAACTCGAACCTTTGCGCAGCGCGCAGAGGAGCGACATCACACGTGGAAGACAGAGCCTTCAAGACTCCTTCCATAAGCTTAATTCTGTCATTCGACAACACACGAACAAACTCTGCAGGTCACAGTGGGCCTTCTCTGGTGCTATCATAACTGGATTCGCAGCGAGGACAAGAACATTGCAAATAATTGGTAGTCTTGAGGGAGAATGTCACCTTGAAGCCTTTCGAAAATGTTTCAGCGCACAAGCAGAAACATTGCGTGTCTGGCAGAACAATTAGCAGGTGCGTTGGTACGTGCAAATTATGGAACTGACATCTGCGCTATATTTCTTTCTGCCCATCTCTCACTGACGCCCCATTTCATGCTTAGAGAGCACGAAACAGCGCTTAGTGGGCTGCAGAGCCGGTATGCACCAGTTACTGACGGTGGCACCAAGAAATGCTGCAGACCCTTCGTACGCAGGAAAGCGTACATCTCATGAGTTTGGGAGGCTCCCTATGTTACCCCATGATTTAGGTAGCATTTGTGGTTCCAATGATGAAACCTTGCAAAGAGGTGACGGATCTGTCTTTGTATTGCCCTCTGTCACTGACTTCCTGTGTGGCGAATTCTCAGAGAAGCACGCAAGTCAACACTTTGAGGCTTGAGGACACCAAGGCACGATCAGCACGTATGCCTGGATTCCAACGAGATGTAAATGTCCTGAATTTGGCTTCGTAAGCAATATTCAGTATCAGTGACTTTCGGTCATTCCACAAAACCCATTTTCTTTGACTTCGCTAAGGTTTACGATAACATTTTTCAGAGATAATACTAAACGCTCGCAAGACATATAGGCGCACGAGCCATCTGCTAAGATTCATTCACTCGTCCTTCAGCAATCGTGCAATTCGAGTATGGTTAGGGCGTACCACAATCATCACCATGACAAGGCATGCTACAAGGGATTCTTTGCTCCGACCTCTATAGTGTAATGGCTGGCCTTCCACGTTCACTACAGGGAGGTTGCGGGTATTTGTCCCTGTCGATATATGCAGGCGGCATGCGTGTTTTGTTAACCGGCTACCAACACAACTAATTGATGTGCTCGCCACCATGATGACGATAACCACGATGATGCATGGGTGATCCGCCTCCCCTGGAGCTCTTCAGCCATACGCCACCGAAGCATCCATGGGACCAATGGCTCGAGGTCGCGTCGGGCGGCTGGGCGGGGCGTGGCGGGGCTGCGTGTTCTTGTCTTTCGGTTTTTCGGGTCCGTCGGGCCTTTGCTCTGGTCTGGTCTCTGATCAGTTCATGTTTGCGCCTTGTCTTCATATCCGAGCTATGGGCTGGGCGGCGGTAGTTGGTCGGGTAAAGGCAGGAAGGGCTAAGGAGCCGCGCGGCGTTATCCCAGGGCTCTCGATCGATGCTCCAAGGCGAGGGGATGACGTACGCCACACCTTCAACCAAAATTTTATGTGGCGTCAAGCAAGCGAACGGCACAACATGGTGAAGGACTATTTAATGGTTGGCTTAGCGCTAGGGCTCCTCTCGCTCCACTGCTGATCTTCTTCTTCGCAACAATATAATTATAATTGGTTTACAGGAAACGAAAGGCGCAGTATCTGTCGCACTTTCCCCGGCAAGTGTGATCTTGGACGGTGCACCTTCTTTTCTGTCGCGTGCCATTCCTTGGTGCGCTTTCAAGTGTGGCATTTCAGATGGCAGGAACGCCAGACAAAAACTAATATCGTGGATCGAATGTCGCGGCATATGACAGATCTCGCGCACACCTCTGGCGCAGGCGACTTCGTTCAATGAGCCTAAAAAGGCTTTCGCCTTAAGAGATTCTAGGGGGCACTTTGGACCACTAAACTGCGATGAGGCGAAAGCCGTTCGTTCGTTCGTTCGTTCGTTCGTTCGTTCGTTCGTTCGTTCGTTCGTTCGTTCGTTCGTTCGTTCATTCATTCATTCATTCATTCATTCATTCATTCATTCATTCATTCATTCATTCATTCATTCATTCATAAATCTTTATTCATAAGGATGACTTGAGGCCTAGAGGGAAAGTGGGTGGCTTAGGTGAGTTTGAGGGCGCCAGACTCCGACATGAAGTCTAGCAGGCCAGTAAGCTTGCGCTTGGCGTCGGTATTGGGGCTGTCCAGTCTTCGCAAGTCTTAATGTGGTGAGCAGAGCCGATATTGCGTGGTTGTTGTTTCCGTCCGCTCCCCAAAGATGGTGCTACGCTGAGGCACAGTCGCACGAACACCGTGCGATGTCGGTGGTCGATTGGGAGCGCTTAGGGCTTTTATAATTTTGTTTTCCTGCATTGTGGCACTAGCTCATGGCGCAAAACATTATTGCCTCTACAGCAATGTAGAACAGATGTAAGCACGAAATGGTTACGGGCATACCACATTCATATGCAGTGCACTCAGATTCTGCAGCGTATTTCGCTGTCTGTCGAGCCGCCTCGTTCAGGTGCTTTTCTTCTTCCAGCTTGCAGGGCGCTGTGTCTGTGGTATCTTTCATGCCCCAGGGAGCCCGAAACTGGTCTCGATAAATCTCGTTCTGTGGCCGGATATGTTCACGTATCGGTGCTGGGATGAAGGGAAATCGGTACCCGGAAGTTGGCTCTGCATTCTTGGCTCGATGTCACCTCAAGGTCGCCTACAATGGGCGCTAGAAGCATTTTATGCTTAACACTGGATTACAATCGTATGTCACCATCATAGAAAGTACAGCTCCCGTATGCACTGCGACTGAAGCCGGTCAGTATATTATGATGGGCGTCCATCTCCCATATTATAGGTGCCTATAGAGCACTGGCCAACAAAAGCCTGTCTCTAATTTCTGTTCGTTCGTATTAAATGCAGCCTAACTTAATAGTCAAAGTCTCCTCGCACTTCACTATGAGCGTGAGGTTTTTATCCAGCACACTACCAAAAACTATCATGGAATAAATGGATTGGATTTGAAGCTCAAGAGTGCCACAAGCGAAATGTAACTCCCTTGAGTGCTGCTATCTACCATGCTTACCTCCCAGTAGTGCTGCGCCGTGTCTACCACTGTTCCTGATGCCCCTTGAGTACGAACGCGCAACCCGGCTAGCAGGGCTGTTTGCGTTAAAACCTCATCTCCAACGGCGTATTCGAGCTCTCGCAAAATTGCGTGTGGACGAAAAGCCCGTGTTTACAGCCGCCCTTTAAGGCCCCCGCACGGCCCCACTGGGCTTGCAGGGACAGCGAATATATTACAGTTTGGCGCCACTAACCGAGTCGGAGCTCACCAACGTAAACGTCAAGACCGAGCCTGACACCGATGTTTTCGGCGAGCCACTAGTAATACTCAATACTCGACAAGCATTTTTCTACAAGCGTCAACGAGCTGATGGAGCGACACCGCTTTCGACAGCGTCGTCAGCTGCCGGATGAGCCCTTCGGAGCGTATGCCGCTGCACTGCACGAGCTCACCGCAAGCTGCGACTTCGATGCCCAAGTGGAGAAAGCCGTAAGAGACCAGCTACTTGAAAGGGCTGTATCTCAACAAGTACGTGAACGCCTGCTTTTCCAGGGAACATGCCTTACGCTGAGTCGCGCCGTGGAGCTTGGAAACACACTGAACAAACGCGTCGCGAGCTCAAGGAGCTGTCAGCTGATTCGGTCGTGCAGAGAATAGCTGACAAGCATGCACATGGGACTGCTATTGGCTTTACGGCATGCTATCGTTGGAGGTCTACCGATCGATCATCGCGCGAATGCAAGAGAATGTCAAGCCAAGAAGGTAAGATGCCGAAATTGCAACAAAGTCGGACACTTTGCATCGGTGTGCAAGTCAAGAGGCAAGTGCGAGTCTCCGGACAACCGGGGAAGCAAGAACACGTCTGAAGCGACGAATACAGTTTCCGTTCTCAACCTCAGTCCTGACGGTGTGCGAAGGAAAGGTATCAATAGAACGAAGCAAAGGCTTCGGGAAAAACATTGGTGGCCCAGAATGGACCGAGAGGTGCAACATGCTGTGAGAAGTTGCCATGTTTGTCAAGCTGCTGACAAGTCTGCAAAGTCTGCTAATACACCCCTGCAGCCTGTCACATTCCCGTCGGAGCTGCTGTGGAAGAAGCTGGTTATTGACATTGTAGGTCCCCTCTGCTGTAGGACCCCAGCAAGCCAACCCGAAGTTCATAATCACTCTCATAGACGATCATTCAAAATGGTATGAAGTCTACTTCGCCAATACAGTGACATCTGAAATTGTCATAAACTTTCTGTGTGATGTCTTCAGCTGCGAAGGCTACCCTAAAGAATTCGTCTTCGATAATGCACCGCAGTTTAAATCCCGAGTGTTTGAGAATTTCCTAATGGAGAGTCATCAAACAGTGTATCCTCGGTGTATCACCCGCAAGCCAATGGCTTAGTGAAAAAGGTTAACAGAAGCTTGAAAGATTACATTCAACTTACTATTTTGGAGGGTCGATGTGTCCAGTCGACTGTCGTGGAGTATTTGGCTATGTACCGGGGACCCCACACGCTACTAGGCAGAATTCCTGGCTTTTACTCCATCGCCACCAGCCCAGGACTCGCCGTGACATTGTAGGTATGCCGTCCAGGAGTTCTTTGAAGGGCCCGGTTTAGGCTATGTGCCAGCAAAGTGCCCGTGTTCAAGCAAGGCAGACATATATGAAGGCTTATAAGGACGAAAGGAGAGCGGCAGGGAACCTCGCACGTAGGCAGGGAACCTACGTGCGAGTTCGCACCCCAGCAAATTCAGGAAAGGCTAGACTGTCCTATTCGAAGCCTTTGTGGGTGCTAAAGCAGCTGGGACCAAACACATTCCGCCTGAAAAATGGGAGGACCTGGAACGCATCCTAGCAGGTGTCTGTTCCAGAAGAGTTCCAGATCAAGTCGAGCCTCCTGTCTATTGCGGAGGATCCAGACCGGGGTGATGAAGCCAGCTCCCAACCGTTTCCGAAAGCCCCTTGGAAGCCTGCGAGATCACCACGTAATTCACTTCAATCCCCTACAAACGAGAGATCCGGGATATTGAGGTCAAGAGTGCCGGCTACAAGGAACCGACAGATTCCCTCGCGTTTTCAGGACTTCTACCTGTGATTTTTTTTTCTTTTTTTTTTGCGACGGGGATAATGTGGTGTTTCGGTGTTTAGCTTTTTCACGTTGCACGTTGGCAACCTATGTAATTCACTGAGTGTGCTAATAACCATGTGCCGTGGGTTATATAAGCTCGCTACTGAAAATAAACGCTCTCTCTGTTGTGTTCACCGTTACTTGAGCTTGGGGCTCTTCGTCCGGTGTGTCCTTTGCACAGCCGTCTCGCGATACAACAGTGCGCATTCGCACAAGACGCCCTCGAGCGCTGGTAGGTTTTCGGTGTGAATGTTCGAGCAGATGACAGGCTCCTGGGAGGAACTTGTCGCCTATCGATGCACTTACGGTCGTGATCAAGGCAATGATGCGATGTGCTTACTGCGAATGTTCAAATGGCACAAAGCATTTACAGCCGGCCGAGAAGACGTCGAGCCCAGAAACGGCCAAAACCCGCGTCGACGACGGCTACGGACGGAACGATCATGATTGTGTGCGTGCGTATTTTACTGAAAATTAATCATCATTTAAGTATCTGTACGATTGCAGAAGAGTTAGAGATTACACAGTCATGAGGGTCACGTTCTCGGTCGGCCGCATTTCCTGTAGAATTCCGTCGATTTCGCGAATTCCCAGGTTGTTGAGCCGCTGCCGTCCCGTATCGCCAAATCGACGACCTTCTATTCCGGCGTGTACCGGTCACAACTATGCGAATCCGCATCCACAGTTTCTGGTATTCTTCCAGTGAAAGTACTGGAGGTAGGAGAAAGAACACCATCGTTACACCTCCTCGAGCACTGCAATAAGAGGGGCATGACACATTACGCACTGCAGCGACCAGCTCACAGCTGTGCCCAGGCTGCACGGCTGACGAATTGCATCTCAGGCATTTTTTTTTCTCAACGTCTCTGTAGTCAATCGGTTTGGTATCAAAGACTCAGGGATGAGCTCGAATGCCTTCTAGCAGCTTTTCCGCAATGGTGTCTGTAAAGCGCGCGTGGTTGCGTGAGGAATGCTGGGATGCATTGCTGGAGCGGTCGGCGAGAATTAGGCGAGATTCTATTTGCGTGTCGGTGGCGTTGGGCCGCGCCGGCGACGTCATTCACGCTGTGTCGTTGAAGAGTAGACCTCGGTTTTTCGCCGACGTAAGATCGCGGAGGCCGACGCGAGCGGGTGTGTGTGTGACGTCAGACTATATTGGGGCCTTTATTTGCAAAAGTAGCGAATATTAGTGCAAATTCCCATTCGCATTGGATTCGGTAAAGAAGCTATACGCTATTCGGTTTGTAAAATGTACTGTTTGTACACCTCTAGTAGCTTCGTAGCGGTTCCACCTCTCCATCCCTAATCCGAACGACAACCAACCCACTCGTCATGGCACGAGACCATGGCCCCTGACAGATGCTTCCCTTTTTTGCCTAGACTTCGGCACTGAGCTACAGAAAGTTGTGCGGAAGGGGAAAGTTCTCACCGGCCCACTCATGGGGCCAATGCACGGGAAACCTTCAAAGTGGCTTGGGCAGAGAAAATTGACTTCTTTTAGAGAAGAGTTAATTTTTCTTCATGAACATAATACAGGGTAAGCATCCAAGAGGTCCTGTAGTCAGAGACTGAATTGAGACCTCCCCCGCATAAACGACATAAAGATGTTAAAAAAGTGCTCCATTCACAAAATATTGACGAAAAATACAACCACATTCGAAAAAGTAAAAGAACGATCCCCAAAATTTTCAGTATGGAAGGTGCTTTTGTTAGTTCGCCGTGAAGACATGGGTGCTGAGAGTCAGATCGCGTTTGGATCAAGAAGTCTTGCACCTGCTGAGCGTACCTGCGGTGAGCGGCCGTGCTCTGACTCTTCTCTTTGGAGTGAACAGGTTTCGGCAATACGTTTGGGCCGAGATTTCGGTGCTGTAACCGGACCGCAAGCCTTTGCTTGGCCTGCTAGCCTCTTACAAACCTGTGCCGGAAACATGTTCTCCGCGTGTGATGCCACAGAAAGATGAACGGAGGGGCAAAGTTTCAACGGCCCACTCATAGAATTCTATGAGTTAACGAATGAGTTAACATTGGTTAACCAATATAAAGGAACCTACAGTGCCTTGGGCAGTGAATTGATTTTTTGTAGAAGAGTTTATTTTTCTTCGTGAATATAATACAGTGTAAGTATTGTTATGACCGCGCATAGTCCGCACTTGCGCGCTCTATTGTTCGCCTGTGGGCATGGATAAGTGCTGTGGATATGTGCTGTTGGTACAAGGGCTCTAAGTGAGCCTGTTTTCATGAATCCTTTTGTGTAAGCCTGTTTTGCTTTGTGGACCCTGCAAATGCCAAATTGGCCCTGTCAAGGGAACCTCTAGAAAAATACAAAGAAATGTCCCCTTGCGGGAAATAGCCGGAAGTGCTTTCGTTCAATTGTTCACCCTTCCCGTCGAGAAGCGCTATCATCCAGTGAGGAATGCCTACTGTCCAAAGGAGACGACAGAGTGACACGCCCGCTGACGTACAGGACAAGAAAGGAGCAAGGTGATTACGGCCATTAGAGGATTTCCCGGGAATGCAGGAAAGATTTGCAATTGCTGGTAAGGGACAATGCTGGGAGCAGTATGCGGCGCGCACGTGCACTTGGGTTTCTGAGAAGAAAATCCACTTACCGGAACCAGCATATCGAATCTTTGCTGAAGAATAGAAATGTACCTCCTCGCCGTTCCCAAGCTCTTCCCGCCAACAAGTGACCACGCCCAACGAAACAATGCCGGACCAGTCAGTGCATCAGACCATCAGTGCAGTGATGTGTTCGATTGGATGCCGATATCTGAGGGGCGTGCCCTGGAACTGGTTGGTCAGCATCTTCAGAGAGGGGCTGGACATAGGGGGTTTTAAGGACATTGCAGAGCACGAAATGAGGCTCTGAGCCTTGGGTAAACGGCTCATCCAGACGCTTCTCGCTATGAACTCTTTACGCTTGCCATTTTGTTAATATACCCTTCTTTTTCATGTAAATAATCATGTAAATAAGGTTTCTCAAAGTGCCATTAAACCTGCTTGTATATATTTTACCAACTTCGAAGATTCAATCCTTCATCAACCCCGAGTCTCTGCACGCTACCAAGTGAAAGCCGGGTCGACTTAGTCCCAGCGTCACGACAACTGGTGACCAGCGTTGGGATCTGAATCTACAAGCCACAACATCTGGTGATTGGAGGTGGATCTGAAGCTACAAGCCAAAACATCTGGTGATCGGAGGTGGCATCTCAAGCAACAAGCAGGAGCAACAATCGGCCAACAAGAAAGCAGCTCGGAACATCGATCGCATGTGTGGGTGAGTGCTTGGCTCTTCTTCTGATGTGGACCAGGTTCTAGAACAGGGTTAGATTTTAGAACTGGTAAAAAGAGTGTGGAAACGCCTTTAGGTTTGGTAGTTTGCACAGTTGTTTTGGAAGTAGCCGACACTCGGAGCGATCATGGACCTACAAAAGCTGCAGAAACCGGAACTGTTGCTATTGTGTGAGGAATTGGGAATTGATACAGGTGGTTTGGCACGAAAACCCTTTATTTTAAAGGCAATCACTGATTTGGGAACCGATGATGAGGAGCTCAGTGAAGCATGGAGCCTCATCGGACAAAAAAAGAAAGAGCGGGAAAAAGAGGAAAAGAGGCGTGAGCGGGAAATTGAAAGAGAAGCAAAAAGGCTGGAGCAAGAAATTGAGCTCCGGAAATTAGAAGTAGAGTTGAGCAAGAGGTCGGACAATTGTCCCCAGCTAGCGGTACCTCTTCTCAACAAGGAGGCAGATTTCAAGATGTCAAAGTACATGCAGCCATATGTGATATCAGGGGATATCGGTCTGTATCTGGCTAACTTTGAGCGAACCTGCGAAAAACTGTCCTTCCAGCGAGACACTTGGTCTCAGAGATTATTGACGGTTCTGCCCTGCGAGGCAGCGGAGGTTGTCGCGCGGCTAAGCAAGGAGGACACGGACAACTACGAGAAGGTCAAGGCTTGCCTTCTGATTTTCGGAGACAGAGTTGTGCAGGCCTTAACACGTTCAAAGGCGCGAGAACTAGCTACACTGCTCATTCCAGAAAAATCCACAGCGGAGGAAACGGCAGTTAAAACAGTGGTCGATGCGGAAGATAGCGGGTCAGAAAACTTTGAGAGCGAGACATCTCAGATAAGTCAACTTGAAAGTGAGCTTGATGAGACGCGGAATGAGGACGTTCTTGAGAGTAACCTCTTGCCGCCAGTGTCTAGTAATCTCACGAGACTTTTAAGTGGAACCCGAGAGGACTTAGCTACGGAGCAAGCCAATGATCCCAAGATACAGGAGATAAGGGAGCGCCACCGCGCCACTTACGACAGCAAAAAATATTTCTTTCGAGATGAGAAAGGGAGTGCTGTATTGCTTATTCAAGGATAAGCGCGGAGTAGAGCGGGACCGATTAGTCGTTCCCCAAAAGTACCGCGAAGACTTACTGCGACTTTCCTATGGCAGCTCGTGGTCATGTCACCTTGGAATAAGGAAAACAAAGCAGAGACTGTTGCAAGAATACTATTGGCCTGGATGTTTTAAGGACACGGAAAATTTTGTACGGTCATGCGACACGTGCCAGCGGGTTGGAAAGGCGCAAGATAAGTGGAAAGCTCCGATGGTGTTAGTACCAATCATTACCGAGCCGTTTCACCGGTTAGTAATAGATGTAGTTGGGCCACTTCCTGTGACAGAGTCAGGGTACCGTTATATCCTCACTATGTTATGCCCAGCCACAAAGTTTCCAGAAGCTGTTCCGCTGCGCGAGGTGACGTCCGAGAGTGTAGTGGGTTCGCTGATGCACGAGTTGGATTCCCTTCCGAGGTCCAAAGTGATCAGGGTAACGTTTTCACAAGTGTCCTCAGCACCTCATTTCTCGAGCGATGGGGCATTAAGGTAGTGCATAGCTCGATCCACCATCCGCAGAGCAACAGCGTAGAAAGATGGCATTCTGTTCTCAAACGCGTCCTGAGGGGACTGTGCTATGAAAACAAGCGCGAATGGGATACCTGCCTGGCAAGGGCGACCGTGGACTACTTGGGTCACAATGTAGGTCAAGGTTTCAGGAAACCCAGCGAGATTAAGATTTCTGCGGTAGCAGACTACCCGCGGCCGAGCACGAAGACGGAAATTCGAGCATTCCTGGGTCTGACTGGATACTAAAATCACTACATCCCTAACTATTCAGCTTTGGCCAGCCCTCTGACCGACGCTCTCCGCAAGACAGAACCGACAAATGTAGTCTGGGACGAACAAAAGGAAGCCTCCTTCGTAAACCTGAAGGCTGTGCTGATTAGCCGTCCGGTATTGCGAGCTCCAGACTATGACCGAGAATTCACGGTCCAGTGTGATGCCAGTGATCGAGGGCTAGGTGCTGTTCTCTGCCAGAGAGATGACGACGCTAATGAGCACCCCGTGCTCTACCTGCGCAGAAAACTGAGTTCTAGAGAGAGGGCTTATTGCGCGTCAGAGAAAGAGTGCGCTTGCATTGTATGGGCCATTCAAAAATTGCAGTGCTATTTTAGAGGGGCCAAATTCACCGTAGAGACGGACCATTGTCCCCTGGCTTGGCTGCAAACTGCGACATCGAAGAACAGTCGCCTTCTGAGGTGGAGCTTGATTTTACAGCAGAACAATTTTGAAATAAGATACAAAAAGGGGAAGTTAAATGGGAATGCTGACGCGCTTAACCGCTGTTTCTAAGCGGTCCGAGGTGTTCCTCACCATGTATCCAAATTGATACTCAGGTTCTTTTTTTTTGTGCGCTTGTACATGTGTGACTATGTAAAGCAGCGCGTTTGGTTTTCTAGGCATACGTAGGTCCTGAACGTCTTGAGTGTGGGCTTTTCTCGGACAACGATGGCACTTTTCTTTTCACCTGGTCTCTTCAGACGGGAGCCGAGTGCTTGCTTGGACATGTGGTTGAGTTTAAGACAGCTCAAGCAATTTGGCCTACGACAATCAAGACAACGCGACAAGCAACAGCGAGCTTCAAGCGTTCATGTGCAGGCCATTAAGTCGTCTCTTCATGCAGCAGCTGCGACTGCTGCCCTCCGTGACTCTTCTGGCGGGGGAGCTAGGAGGCTGTTATGACCGTGCATAGTCCGCACTTGCGCGCTCTATTGTTCGCCTGTGGGCATGGATAAGTGCTGTGGACATGTGCTGTTGGTACAAGGGCTCTAAGTGAGCCTGTTTCCATGAATCCTTTTGTGTAAGCCTGTTTTGCTTTGTGGAGACCCTGCAAATGCCAAATTGGCCCTGTCAAGGGAACGTCTAGAAAAATACAAAGAAATTTCCCCCTGCGGGAAATAGCCGGAAGTGCTTTCGTTCAATTGTTCACCCTTCCCGTCGAGAAGCGCTATCGTCCAGTGAGGAATGCCTACTGTCCAAAGGAGACGACAGAGTGACACGTCCGCTGACGTACAGGACAAGAAAGGAGCAAGGTGACTACGGCCATTAGAGGATTTCCCGGGAATGCAGGAAAGATTTGCAATTGCTGGAAAGGGACAATGCTGGGAGCAGTATGCGGCGCGCACGTGCACTTGGGTTTCTGAGAGGGAAATCCACTTACCGGAACCAGCATATCGAATCTTTGCTGAAGAATAGAAATGTACCTCCTCGCCGTTCCCAAGCTCTTCCCGCCAACAAGTGACCACGCCCAACGAAACAATGCCGGACCAGTCAGTGCATCAGACCATCAGTGCAGTGATGTGTTCGATTGGATGCCGATATCTGAGGGGCGTGCCCTGGAACTGGTTGGTCAATCTTCAGAGAGGGGCTGGACATAGGGGGTTTTAAGGACATTGCAGAGCACGAAATGAGGCTCTGAGCCCTGGGTAAACGGCTCATCCAGACGCTTCTCGCTATGAACTGTTTACGCTTGCCATTTTTTTAATATACCCTTCTTTTTCATGTAAATAATCATGTAAATAAGGTTTCTCAAAGTGCCATTAAACCTGCTTGTATATATTTTACCAACTTCGAAGATTCAATCCTTCATCAACCCCGAGTCTCTGCACGCTACCAAGTGAAGGCCGGGTCGACTTAGTCCCAGCGTCAAGACAGTATCCAGGAGAAGGTCGCGTAGTCAGTGTTAAAGATGCAGCATTGACGAAAGTTTAACAAGAATACAATATTCAAAGAAGTAAAAGAATAGATCCCCAAAATTTGCGCAATGATGCCTCCAAAATAACAAAATGTCGCTAGACCAGGTGAAAGCTGCATAAAAAACGAAACATAAGGCAGGAAAACAACGTCGCAGAAAAAATCACATCCTATTAGGCCTTGATGTTAAAAAACAAAATTCTACAGTTCTGCGGTCGGTGGTAGTGTGTTTCAAAGTGAAAACGATGTGAAATGAACTGTTTGCTTTTCGTAGTTTCGTAGTCAAGGTAAGTTTGGATTTAAAGGAAACCTTTTTTCTATTCGTATTGATGAACTCATAAATCAGAGTCACAAGAATTAGATTGTCTACCTATTTGAGCATAAAAACGCCATTATATTTTACAATTTCAATAACCGATAAAATATGAAGATCGCGCAACTTGCGCGTACGTTACATTATCGTTGTGTGCATTAAACGTCAGAATTCTAATTGCTCGATTTTGCATACATTGTAAATTTTCTTAGTGTCAACAGCGTTACTTAAACTGGTGTGACCTTCACGTGCATTCAAGGCGGTGATCTACAAAAAAAAAAAAAAAAAGAAAGGAAAAAAAAAAAAACATGCGTCGGTCGGAAATGGTACTCGGACCACCCGCGCGGCAGGCGAGTATTCAACCACTGAACCACCGACGCTCTTTTTTTTTCTTTATTTCCTGTTAAAAATGAAAATTATAGTGGGGCACAGTCAAAGTATAATACCGCGAAGGGCTCTAGCAAAAAGTAAGGCATCACAAGGTTTCAAAAACGCTTTAGGTTAGCCAGCTCCCTCAAAACTGGCATCCATTCAGGTTTCTCACTTTGGCGTTCAGGTAGTTTATACTTTCAATAAAATACTCCCTCGCGAAGCGAGCATCCACGTCCGCGTGTCTCAAAGCCATTCTCGTTTTCCATACACTGTGGAGGCAAAGTAACCTGAATAAGTCATACGACACATCCCCTTGATTATGGAGAGGCAGGAACCGTATATCATATAGTGCAATTGGCAAGTCCTTTTTTAAAGTCCTCTGCAGGATATCCCAAAGAAGCACTGCATCCCAGCAGTAAAACAAAATATGGTCTATGGTTTCCGGCTTATGGAAAATCAAGCAGTCCATCGAGCACGGGACAAAGACACCTTTTTCCCTCAGCCACGGTTTAACAGGTAATGTACCACTGTGTAAGAGGAAGAAAAGACTTCTTGCTGACAACCGTAGTGGCATCTTTGTAACTCTTTTTAAGATATCCTTACCTTCCCCTCCACAGTTTATTGATCGATACAAGGGCACTGGCATCATTACATCAAGCAGGTCCTTATACAGTTGCTTTTCGGTTACAACAATTATGCATTCCATTGAGAATCTCACTTCTAAAATGTTAAAGGAAGCCACAACCTCGCGCAAGAAGAATAACACTCAGTCTTCTCTATTTAAAGTTGCTATAGGACACCAAAAATTTTGGTAAGTCTTGGCTCAGTCTAACTCCGAAAACCGTACGCAGAAAAGTGCTGTGATGTGTTTGAAGATCACGAATGTCACAACTAGACTTGGAGAAAGCTTTTGATCGGGTTAGCCGCGAAATTTGATTTTCATTACTGGATCATGTAAATGTAGGCTCAGTCATATTAGGGGGAGCTCAAATGGCTTAAGCAAATTGTTTCACTAGCATTATTGTAAATAAAGAGCTTTCAGATAAGATCCACCGTTAGGCAAGGATGTCCGCTTTCTCCTCTGTTACTTGCCATATATATAAAGTTCAGTTCAGTCGTGTCCGACTCTTAAATAATTAAATTAAATTATAAATGAAAGGATCCGAGGATTTAGACTTATGGAAAGCGAAGTAAAGTTATTCATACGTTAACGAGATAGCCGTTTTCTGCCAAGATAGGAAAAGCGTTTCAGAAGCAATCAAAGTTTCTACTCGATTTTGTAAGCAAACGGCCAGCGAAGTCAACTGAGACAAATGTTTGGGGCTGTGGCATGGGGTCTGGCGCAACGCGCCTTCCCTTTTCGAAAATATTTCTTGGTCTGTCGCAAATGCGAGATACCTTGGAGTGCCGCTGGAACACAACAAGGATATGTGAAAGATTACTGGAATTATGAATGTGAACGTGTCCAGTCGAAAACCACAAAGTGACTGGCCTTGGTTTATCAATCTTTGCGCGTTCAACTGTATGGAATTTGTTCATTGTTGCTAAAGTCTGGTATGTATTGCAAGCACTATCCATGTCAAGGGTTAGCGTCCAGAAATTTCTCAAATTGCTAGCAGTTTTCGTCTGGGGTTCAGTTTGGGAGAGAACAAGTCGTACAAATTTGTTTCGCTTGGTGAAAAGTGGAGGACTGAACCACCGATGCCGGCTACCAATGAAGATTGTGCAACATGCATGTTACATTATCGTTTTGTGCATTAAACGACAGAATGCTAATTGCTCGATTTTGCAAAAAAAAATGTAGTGTCAACAGCGTTACTTAAAGTAGTGTGACCGTCACGTGCACTCAAGGCGGTGATCTACATTAATGAAGAAAAAAAAAAAAAAACATGCGTCGGCCGGGAATCGAACCCGGGCCACCCGCGTGGCAGGCGAGTATTCTACCACTGAACCACCGACGCCGAACATGTTGGTTGCACGTTAAACTGGTCCAGTGGACTGAGGGCGCCACCCATGACTGCCGTCATATCTATGTATTCCCTCTTTTGAATAACTGTATTGAACGAACGGACACTAATGGGGGATGAGAATTAAGTCAGCACAAGATAATGCGGGCTTTCACCTGATGCGTTGCCTGCAGTTACAAAACTTTTGCCCATTCGATGCACTGACTCTAGAGTAGTGTCAAATTTCAATGCAGTACCTTTGCCGTTACGGCAATACCTTTGTCATAACGACAATACTATTGCCGTTTCGAATGAAAATCGGACGATAAAAGCATGGAATTGTGTGACCTTTATATGGACATTCTTTGCCGTGCATGAATGGAAATTCAAGCAGGAACTTTCTGAACGTTCCTAGGAAGAAACGGAGGAGGGAAACAGGAAAGGTGCATGTGTGAGAAAATTTACATGATATTTTTGCCGAGGGCTCTTGGAGGTGGGCGGATAAGCACTACAAAGAAGTGTTCTGGCTAGGGCACTTTTTGAGGATCACTCACCAGATCTCTAACAAACTGCAATAGCGATGCAGGATAATCAAAATTGCACAAAACATTTCACGCTTAGTTGCCAACATGTAAATACACATTGGACGAAACACGAAGTTTCCACATTATGCACGTCACAGTTTCCTGCCATTTATTTCCTCTGCAGGATAGCAGTCAAATGCTCGTTTTGTGCGAAAAACCGCTTTTTGCTAACCACGTACGTATTGAAAGCCCCCGCTGGAGGCGGTTGCCATGGTAGAAGAACAAATGGTAGCGTAACTCCCATAGAAGCCTGCGTGTCGACTCTGAGCGAGGCTTTAGTTTCCCAGCGCCCCCTGCGAACTGTGTGGCACAACAAACACGTGACGTTGCTTGTGACGTCACAGTGATGTACTTTTAGCGGGGAATTTGATTGTCTTTTAACTTATGAACGAAAAACAAGGCCAACAACGACGGAGGCAGAACGATGCTCGGATAAGGCAGAAAAATTGACACCGTAACTGTTCAGCCAACTTTACTTGACATGGATTTGATTTCTACTGTCAAGTTTTACGTTAACTGAAATGTTACGGCATCTAACCACCTTATCATAGCATCGTTCTGCCTCCGTCGTCGTTAGCCTAGCCTTTCGTCGCGCGTCATGTAAACGCATTCTGGGGCTTATTTCTTCGGGCACGTTTGTGAACAAGGGCCTTCAAGTGAATTCGGCAAGCACATGGATAGAACAACATGGCTTGAGGCATTTCACTAAGGGCATAAATGAGTGAAGCTGCGCTGCACAGAAAGCCAGGCTTTATTAATTCACGATTACTTACATAGACGCTTCACGACAATGAAATCTAAGTGTAGGAGAGCGACCACCGCTCATTCGTCACGGTCTTCATGAAATCGTCGTGATAACAAAATGACCTGAGCGTAGGTCTCCAAACGAGACGCGGTGAGATTATAAAAGGGTAAAAGATCTTGCTAACAAAGTATACATATCAGCGTCAAAGAACAAAAACAAACGAACGGAACGCCAACCTGTAAGAGCTTAGGTAAGCAATTCAAATTGGGATTGCTAGTATTTAGAAGTTAATGCGTCTGAGAAGTGAAAATATCTACGATATAGCTTCGCTCCAATAAATCTTGCCCTGTTCATGATTCCCATATTTTACTCGCGCTTCATTTGCCACTGAAAGGAGTCAATGTGAGG
Source organism: Amblyomma maculatum (assembly GCF_055883805.1). Lineage (NCBI taxonomy): Eukaryota > Metazoa > Arthropoda > Arachnida > Ixodida > Ixodidae > Amblyomma > Amblyomma maculatum. The sequence continues at coordinate 35,683,463 of NC_139352.1, read as the reverse complement.
TTACAAATTTACAACTTAAGCATTTAACATGTTCATGAGAAAGATCCCATTGACAATAGGAACATCACTGTAATAACAGCTAAAGCACGTTCAGCGAACGTTGGTGCGGTAATACGACGCAGTAAGCAAAACACGCAGCAAGGGGAGCGGAACGGAAGGCTTTGAGCAATGCGACACGCTTCTTGGGGGCAATAAAATCTCACCTTCACCGCTCAATTAAAACATGCAGCGATACGCCGCTCATGCAGACGTGTATCCGTAAAACAAGCCACCACTTTTGCGACGTGCCTGGGAGGCCGAGCCGAGCCGCCGAGCTGTGACGCAGCATTGTCCCATCGTCCGGAAATGCGCACATGCAGCGGCAATCAGTTTCTCATCGAGCACAGACAGTCTTCGCCTTGCAGTAAAGCTCTACCAAAACCAGCAGAATGAAATACTGACTGTTTGTTACAGATAACCCACTCTGTACGCAGCACGCAACGATGAATGTTGAACCGCAGCCGACGACACACCCATTACGCGGATGAAAAAAAGCTTATCTGAGCTTTGGGCAACTACGCAGCGGATAATAAGTGGCCGAGAGAGGCCGTTAGAAACAAGTTAAAATATTATTAAAAACGTGACACGTTTTTTCTTACGCAAGAAAGAAAAACTGCATTCATTCCTGAGCGCGAATATTATGTTTACTTTCTAGTTCTTTGGAGTTCTGGCCGATCTTATTTTCTGTGCGTTAGTAATTTGCCTCACAGTTCGCAGGAGCCCTCATCATCGAGTTGATGCCGCTGGCAGTAGGCAGCTGCACGCGTTTTCTTCCGAGTTGCGCGACCAGTTGTACATTGACCTTGCGGTTGCTGTCGTCATGTTTTTATAAGCCAAAGGTAGGCTAGTGATTTCTATGCCTGTATGTACTTTATTGACCGCCAATAGATAAAAAAAGGTTAGGTTGAACAAAGTGCTACCAAATTTAGTAGTAAGTTGGGCGAGCATGCAAGGAAGGATTTTCGGAATCCTTAAAGTGTACATGTCCTGTCATGTATTACAAGCCCGTTTTTCGTTTGAATATTTATCAACTGTGACGCGAAAGAAACTTTACAAGGACTTGTGCGATGTCTTTCTCCCGATCCCATAGTACAGATCGTCGTGCTGTGCAAGTCCATGGAAGTCAGTCCTGAAACGAGTAAAAAATATGGCTGTACCGGGGGGAACAAAAACTTTCTTTTTCAGCAATACATTAGAAGTTAAGACTTATTTAAAAATGAAGGTGTTTTTTTTCTACCTTGGGGAAATCACTGTTTCATATGCCGCAAACCGAAAACTATCGAACACGTTTGCTTAGACTGTTGGGAA